>NC_135497.1:400844359-401119359 GCF_052857255.1 Amblyomma americanum
TTTTATTTGGGATCACTCATGATGTGCCCAGTAATGCAAAAAAACATTTAGGCACTTTTTAAAAAACACAAGTGACACTGTGGCCCCTATAGATCTTATATGTGTACCACGAAGTTACTGTTATGAAAATTTTTGATGGGTTTAATCTTGACTTTGGCCAGTTCAAACTCTACTGATATTCCAAATATGTATTGTTCCTCTGGAAATACTATGTCAAAGCAGGATATTTTAATGGGAAGGAGTGTAAAGGGAAACCTTGTTGAACAGTCCAAATTCAAGTCACAGAAAATTTACATAGACACTTGAAATGAAACCTTCAGTGAGCATAGTTAATTCATAGAATACTTGGAGTCATGCAAGGTAGTCCTTCAAAAAAAGTCATCATTACATTGACTGCTTTTGTATGTGAGTTCAAGTGAGACACTTGACTTCATTTTGTCTTTCAAGATTTTTCTATCCACTGTCACCATGTAAACAGGAAGTAAATCATTATTTCTAAATTATGTTTCAAAGTTTTAGTGTCAACTTACCATGTTTCAGAAAGGTGTGAAACTCAAGACATTTCTGGAGTCTTAATTCCAGATAGGCATCGCATATTACACATGGTAATATACATTTATTAGACTGGAAGTTAGTTCTTTTTCAATAGTGCACCACCATACTTGTCTCATGGAAGCCCATGTGTTGGAAAGCAAACTTTTCTTTCTATCAAGTAATGATAACTAATTTTTCACATAATGCAGCAGAATATCGCATTAGCTCAAGTGTGCATTTGAAGTGCACTCATGCTATAGTATCATTATCATCTCTCTGCTAAAATATGTCCAAGGAGCACCACTCTACAAGTCTGAAAGTCCTCTAACAAAATCAGCTTTAGTCTGAGGAGGATTTAATGCATTGTTTCTTCTGACCATGCATTTCCATCGCAACCATACTGGTGTCTTCTCAGGCTTTACTGAATTGTGCGAAATCAAAATGTAATCTTGAAAACACCAATATTTTGCAGGAAAACGTTTTTGTAGATATGATAGCCTGAAAAAGATGCACCTCTAATTTTTTGGTTGTCTGATGCGTAGTAAATTTGTTAAGAAGTTAGTGGCTCTTGCTTCATTGTACGACACCGTGCACCTTGCTGTGACAATAGCAGCCTGGAGAGGGCTAGTGACAAATGTGACACTTTCACTTCGTTTTATATATAAGCAGAATAAAACCAATTCAGTAAATGGGCCCTGGCACTGTTCTGAGATGATATTTTATAACGAATGAAATAGAAAAACAATGTAATTGTATTTGTGTGCAGCTTGTTCAGGTTCCTTGCAGTGTCACTGTTGACCAGATCCTGGCTGATTATGTGACAGAAAAGACGTCACAGCCAAACACTTCTTCTCACCAGTGAGTAGCATTACATGATGTGCATTGTAATTCTTGGATGTCTTTTCTCTTGCATAGCTGTTGAAATGCTTATTTGCCATTTTATGTGATTTCTTGTGAACGTGAAGCAGCTGACTGCAAATCTACAGCAGACTGTTTTCATGCAGGGCGAGGATTACTGAAGTGACAAATGGCTTCAAGAAGTATTTCAATGTGATGCTAGGAAGCCAACTGTTGTATAAATTTGAGAGACCACAATATGCTGATGTAAGTCCGCACTTTTTGAAAACCTTTGTGCCATTGCGAATACTAGAGAACAAGGAACTAAACAAGAATTGCAATGTGGTATTTTGTTGTGGCACATTGTAACATATCTTTTAGGGTAAGCATGATGCTGGGGCTTTCAGTAGCTGTATGTCTACTTAGGGCAGTAGTGACTGCAGATCCGGATCACGAGAGTGAAATAACTAGAAGAATAAGAATGTGGTGGGGCTTACTTGGGAAGTTCTCCAGGATCATCAATGGCAGTTTACCAGTATCCCTCAGGAGAATAGTATATAATGGCTGTATCTTACCAGCACTCGGCTATGGGCCAAAAACGTGGAGGCTAACAAAAAGGGTTCATCTTAAACTGAGGACAACGCAGCAATCTGGGGAAGGGAAAGTGATAGGCGTAGTGTTAATCCTACCTGAAATCAAGAAGATGAAATCTGCTTGGGCAGGGCATGTAATGCTAAGGCAATAGAACGGATGGCTCTTAAACATAACGGACTGGATTCAAAGAGAAGGCAAGTGTAGCAGAGGGTGACAGAAGGTTAGGTGGGTGGATAAGATTAAGAACTGTGCGAGGATAATGTGGCTGTAGCTGGCACACGACCGGGTTAATTGGATAGATATGGGCGAACCCTTTGACCTGCAGTGGGTTTAGTGAGGCTGATGATGATAATGAACAAGAGTGATGCTGTGCCTGACATGCAGATGCTTTTGTATAGGATGTATTTAAAGATGCCCTGAAGGTGTTTCAAAAATATGTTTGGCATGCTATTTGGTGTTGAAAACCTTCACTGGTCTCCTCCAGCAAGAATTTTTTCATGCATTTCGCAGGAGGGGATTAGTTAGGAATCGGTGTTTTTTCAGCGATGTGTATTGCCTCGGGGCATAAAAGGGTATCTAATGATGGATGATGAGGATGCTTAGCAGGAATTGAAGGAATTGCAAGAGAAACTGGTGTTTGTTCTTCTAACACGTTCCTTTTCCACATGATTCCTAGCATGCTTAAATCTATGTACTGTCCTTTGGTCCCACCCAGTGAAACGTCTCTCGTTTTTTTTACCTTTTTCTTGCAAGGCAGCCACGTCCAGTGGTATCGCATGTGACTGGCTGGACTCCCGACGCTGCACGACCGCAGTTTATCTTCGCGTTCTTTTAGATTCTACTTCACTGTACTTAAGGCATGCTGTTTGTGTGAGACCCCTGATGATATCTCAGAAGTAGTTGTTAAAAGCCAATAGAGACAAGCACATTATATGAAGATGGTGTAAAATTTGCAACAGTAGCATAGTGTCTGTGGTGTTCACCTGCTAAGCGTAAGGTCACAGATTTTATCCCGGCAGTGACAGCTGTATTTCGATGGAGGTGAAATATAAAAAATACCCATGTGCTGTATGCTGCCAGCGCATGTCAAAGAACCCCAGGTGGTCTAAGTTATTCTGCAGTATTTCACTACAGCGTCCTTCACTGTGTCAACTCGGAACATAAAAACCAACAATTTGCAATTTTTGAAGATGGGATTCGTTAAAAAAGTTGAAGAAAAGAGCAAACCAGCTTTTGATAGCGATTATGTGTTTTCTGCTTCGTATGAAGTTGTAATTAGCGTACGTGTTCATGACGCTGTGATCTGATAAACTAGGCAAGTTCATTTAAATTGTTCAAAATGTGTTGTAGGCCCCTAATAGTTAATGCGGAGAAAATGTCCTGTACTCTAAATTCTCATACTTTCTCGTACATAGATACTGGAGGAGAGAAGAGGCACACCTATGTCACAAATATATGGTTCCATTCACCTGCTGAGGCTGTTTGGTAAGGTGCAAAGTTTATTTTTGTTTACTCTTTATGCTCGTGTTCAGTATTATAAGAGATGTTTCTACAGCTGTTAAGACAGGTGACATGATTGCTCTACTGTGAAGATAATTGCAGAATGTGTTTAATAATTTACTCTGCAGTGCGAAAATCTGTTTCATGGCTTCACGGTTCTAGGAGAGTTTAATTCTTGAATTAATGTTATGCTATTTGCTAGTGAACCAACATTCTGTGCTTGTGCTGTGCACACTTTGACTGCTATGCCCTTCTTATATACAGCACTCTATGACTCATGCTTTTAGGTTGCGAACAAAAATTGAAAATTAAAACTCTATCACTGCCTTTCGCCTGTATTCTAAAGACTGTCGTGGCAGCAGCTGTTTGCTTGGTGCCCATGAAATGATCGGTGTGCAGCACCATTGCTCTGCGCAGTGTTTGCACTTGGGGAGCTGTGGTATTCATCTCTATTGGTTTACAATAAAGCCATTTGTTTAAAACCAACTGAAGCACATCAAGTTAGGTGTCAAACCAAACAAAGCTTTTTGACTCAATGTCTCTGCATTTACAAGAGCTAGTGAGTTCGGCCAGTCATGAGCTGGACGGTACCCTGGGGCAATGAAGGAAATGTGAGCCCGCAAACAAGATGTTCAAGAATGCAGTGCACTGCTGGAGTTTCTAAGACACAAAGAGCAAGCTGGATCTTGTTTCAGCTCTCAGCTGCTGCTAAGCTTACTCCAAGCATGATGGAGGTTAAATGCTGATTGTTGAAAGAGTCTAGCGAGTCGACTTGATGCTTTCAGGTTAGTTAACCCAACCAGGCTTGCTTCAAATCTTGCCTGATTCGCTAGCATACACGTCAGCTTAGTAATTAGTTGCCCATACAACATGCGAGCTTAATCTAAATTTGTTGAACTGTTGATTTCGTGTAAATTACCATGCCGTAGTTTTGCCCTGGTGAAGCGCGTATTGGTTAGCTCAGTTCACTTCTTACGACCTATACCACCTTTACCAAAGTAATTAGGCTGTCTTCAGGAGGAGTAGAGAGGAGGCATGTGAAGGCGTAGATTTACATCACATAGGTTATCGTCATAGCTGACAAGGGTGGGCCACCACTCCACCTCAAACCCTGCAGCTGCCTGGTTAACTGTAGCAAAGATGCTACCATGGCAGCCATGCAGTGCAACATAGGGGTATAGACGGCTAACAAGGCCTCAGATGTGCTGCTTGGGGTACTGTACACGCATTCATGAGTTGTACATAGGGGTTGCACTTTTCAGTGTAAAGTGGAAAAAACAGGAGTACGCTGTATTTAGTTTTTGAAATTAGGTTTTAACTGGAAAAGGTCAGTATTTTTTTAAAATTTGGTTTTAACCATAAAAGGTCACTAATCTTAGCATGCAAGGCATAGCTAGGTGGCTGTTAAGTACGAGTTACACTCATTCGAAGTTGTAAATTAACTAAGGGAGGAAGCTAGGGACATGATGAGATGGTGGTATTGTTGGATAAGTCACGCAGCTGTGAGATTTGAGGCACTTTTCTGTTTGCTTACATGCCTCTGCAGATCGGGAAGCAGTACCTTCTTGCCGCCTCCTAGCTATAAGCAGTTTCTTCCCTGTCATCATCACCCGCTTAGAGCAATTAGTTGGCTAAGTTGGATTATCAGTGGCATTTAGTATACTGACACGAAACCGTGCATGGTCGTCATGAAAAGTATCGTTGTTGAAGCTACTGCGACGATTGAACCGCAGTTTCGTCGCTGTCGTCGAAGAAAACTTGTCAGCCTAGTTCTTCCACGTGCGTTTTTTGTCTGCTGCCTGTCTCAATAAAGTTTCATTGCTTGTTTAAGGATCAAAGCAATTCCTTCTACACGCACACAACTAAGTTCAAAATTACTGGTAAATGAATTTAATTACTGGCAAATGAACTGTTTATGCTGACAAAACTGCAGAGGTGTACTCTAAGTGACTTTTGCCCACACTGGATTTCCACATCAAATCTTCGAAAAAAGACAGTAATTCATGTGTTGAAAATAATATTTCTCGAAAAATCCATAAACTTGCATTCTGAAGTACCCCCCAAAAATCAGCAAAGGTTTCGAGAAATTAAAACCAAAACGTTCAACCCCTAGTCGTGCGCTATTCTCATCAACAGAGGTGAGTGTAAGGAATGCGCTATTTGCCTACGACACTGTCCATGCCTTTTGCGAAGAGCAGATGCACTACAGCTTTGCAAGAATCTGCCTGGTGGTTCTCTTTTGTGGTGGCTTGAGTGCAGTTCCAGTGCTTGTGCTTTGTCTTCAAGCATTGCTATGGAGTATTGAATAAGCATGACTTTGTGAAAACAAACTTTCGGCATGCCTCCCATATTTCATGTTCTTATCTTACAAGCTAAGGCTCTTGACATGCACCTATGGTTTTTTAAAGTCCTTGCTGTTGCCAGATGCACCATGGCTGAAATGGTGAAATGCTGAGTCTCAAAAATAAGATGTTATCAGGTAGCATGGACTTAAATGTGGCTGTGAAAGCAGCATCTTATCTTTCTTTCAGGGCTGCTATAAAGCTTCGACATACATCTATATTAGGAGCAACACTGATAAAAGTTACCATGGCTTAAGAGTAAAGAAAATGACCCATCCTTGCATCCACTGCTTTCCATATGTGATGCTGCCATATTTCATGATTTCAACAATTAAATAAAGAACACTGCTTGTAATGCACCAGCAACCAAGTTAGTATACGGCATGCTTTTCCCCCACGCGATCAGAGTTACACTTTCAATAGTGCAAGCACCGTCTTTTAATGTACATGTGTAGCACCTATAGAGCATAAAAAGAAAAATGAAGGCAGCTCTCATTTTTGTTCACAATGCCTTTCATCATCTGCAATTGATGTGCAGTCACTGGGTAGTTAGTGCTGCAAAATGTCTGCTTTTTGGCAGGTAATTGCTGCCAGTTGCCCAGGGAGAGCCATAGCAGGAATGAAAGAGCCATGTAGAGGAAAGATTCGCTGATTACTGGGAACTCTATGATACAGTATTCAGCAATTGTTTGAGGTGACCACAAAGATGTTCCTCTCCTTTCAGTGAGGCTCGACAGCATGCTTAAGACCGTACCATTGGAGAAAGCAAGCGTTGAGAATTTGCTGGCTGAAGTTGAAGACTTCCTCCAGTGAGTAATTAATCAAGTTATCTACACTCTTTAGAACTACCAAAACTCAGTGGAAATCGGGATGTAAGATAGTGTCTGGTGGGTGTCCTGGCGCAAACAGTCCTTGTTTAATTATGAGGTTTGTTTATTGCGCAGATGCATTAAGGTACAGCTGCTGAGTGGAAGGGGAAATACATTTTAGATACAGCCTGTAGGAGGGTTGGTGTTTACTAGTTTCCTGCTGAATCTGTACCGTCTGTTGCAAAAGTTTATTTTTTCACCGCGCCGTTCATTTCAGTGGCGGGGTGGGAAATAAACTTTTCCAGCAAATGGTACTTCCCAGTTTTTCTGGTTAAAATCAGCAGAAAGAATTATGGAACGTTCAATTCTTCTGGCATGACATCAATGCTGGCACTCGTGCCTACTGAAATTGTCACACATCATACTTAGGTGCACTGCGAGTCTGTTCTGTGCACTGCAATGGCATCTACTGCCGTCCATATGTTAAGTTCATGCCTTTAAAGCCATGCCAGTTTTGTTGCTGAGTGAACTGTAATAGTCTAGCATTGTTTAGATGGGTCAACTGTTACCGTAGGCGAAATGTGAAAGTGCTGCCTTTTTTCGCGCTTAGTCGTAAGCTGCGATATGTTGCTGCTCATGAGGGTTCAAATTTTGCATGGATATATATTGTTAAGAATTCAGTGAAACTTAGCTACATTTCTGCTTCTCCGCTTGAGGTGCAAAAATTAAAATGACCCAAACTGTTATTTTTCTTCCAGATACTTGGCTAGGAACTCCCATCAGTTGTTTACGTTCGATGACTACAGCACAGCGACTCGGGAATATATCCGAAGAGCCTTGTGAATTTGAATCCGGCACTGTCAGAGATCTCTCATTTCTCACTGCATTTCCATCTTCCTTGCTGCATTCCTTCAAAGCTGCAGTAAAGGAATCACAGGCTGTATGATGGCAGTTGCATAACTTCGGTAACTTATCCTCATGCTCCTCATTGCAAGGCGAATACTATTTGCAGACAGAAAAAACTGCTTCACTTCAATTAACATATTAGGATAATAATTTGGTTGCCATGTAACAGCAATTTTATTTGTTTTCTAGTAGGTGTATACATGTGAAGTGCGGGAACTGCTCAGATACCAGCATAGAAGCTATGGTGCTTGTTATTTATGCTCTTCAGAAGTTATTCTTCAGAATCAAATCGTAAAGCAGCTGCACTGACTGTCATTACGTGCTTGTGCACATGTTCAGCATAAAAACATATATATCCCGTTGGTCTTTCTTCTTGTTCTTTTCACTATAAAATCTATTTTAATTTACAGATTAATTTTCTGTGCAATATTTTAAGGCAGTACCTAAGTCTGAATTGTTACAGAAGAAGCTTACAGAAGTACCCTGTGAAGCAGCTGTGAATAGCTGCTATTAGATCGGCGTTCATGTGTTTACTGTAAATAAACATGTTCTCAGATGTATACTTTGTGGTCTTTTCACTAATGCAGGATACAACTCAAGGGCAAAGCAGCAAGCGCTCCTCAATGTAGGCCCTCCAGCCAGTGGCATCAACCGATTTTTATGACGTCCTGGTAAATCCATTGTTGTGCCAAAGCGACAGGGGATTACTCACTGCTCAGTCATGACTTCTAAAACATTGGATTTAGCCACGGCCTCCTATCAGAGGAATTTGGCGTTATTTGTATCCGATTATAGTATATTGTCGCCATTACGCGTGCACTATTTCGATATGGTCAAGTCTTATGCCCACATCATATTCAGATATGGTTTGTCAACAAGCGCATTTATAAAAAAAGCTTCTGCACAACAGCCATCCGTATGAGCTGGTTTGGGAAGAAGTCTTCCTTTGAACCCTGAATACCGGTTGATAGTGAGAGCCAAAGAGAAAGAACAGATGTTCATAACAGGAAGTAAATATCCAAACACGAAACCTCCTCAAATTCTCCCAGAAATATCCCATCAGGACATTTGGAATGTCCCAAGGAGGCGCTCATTTTTCCCGAAGACATCCAAAAAATGTCCCCACAACTAGCCGCGTCCAAAAAGTTGTGCGTCCCAGGGACAGCCCCAAAAGGTTGATTCTAGATTTGTCGGCTTTGACTAAATAAAATTATTTCTCCTTTTTCATGCAGACATCAGGCATCTAAGCGCACATATGTGCCAAATTTCAGGCACATGCTGACGTTACAGGTGGTGTAATACATCTGTCCACTTGCGTAAATGCTTGCTGGCTAGGCCATTCGGACTTACCAGTTTACATTAAATGTGCTTTAACAAGGTGAAAATTTGTGCTGATTGGTGCATCATCTTGTGACGGGAGCAGCGCAACACGAGACAAAGAGAGAGGCGGGACACGACGCTGAATAACAACGAGATTTTTAATGCACGTTCGTCGAATATATACATCTCGCTCGTATAAGAAGGAAAAGAAAGAAGCATGAAAAACGCATAAGATGTACACGTGGTGAAATATTAAGACATCGCACGCAGATAATCAATTTCTCTGTCACGAAGCGCTATTGAAGGTATGCAGACGCATATGTCGCTCTTTGGTCGGATGTTGAAGGGTTTTTCAATCTCCCTGGTCCGTCGATCAAAATATGACGGGATGACCATTGTGTTGATAAGCTGCGGAGCGCATTCATGCTCTCTGCAATGTTTTGTAATTCACTTCTGATGGCGTCCATTAGGGATCTTTTTTGCTCTCGAAGCCGTTTACTCAAGCAGCGCCCTGTTTGACCAATGTAGGTACGTCCGTACATGACAGAGGTGTTTCATGAACCCCGATTTTCACACATTTCACATGTTTTTCCGGTATTTTTCTTGCACTGATTTTTTCTTTGCTCGCTATTGACTTTGGCGCACAGGCTTCTTAATTTGTTGGGTGCTGACATGAGCATTTTTACACCAGCTCTTGCTCCTAACTTTTTGAGACTGTGGGAAATGCCATTAATGCAAGGAATGACCGCGCACGGCTTCGTTTATTCTGATGTGGTTGTGTCATATTTTCTGCCACAAAGTGCTTGCAGAATCCCTTCTGCGACACTGGATAGCAGTCTCGTCGGGCAACCTGCTGCATTAAGCCGACGGTTCTGGGAGTCAAACCTGCCCTGACCATCGCGCGCCGCTGCACCAGTTCCAAAAAGAATTATGTGGGCACGCCGAGGTGCTCGGGAAAGCTGCAATCAATCCGTAGCTACGAAGTTCACGACAGCCCAATGATGAGAGCAAGAACTGCCGCGCCCTGGGGCTTGCGCGCGAGCGGCTAGGGGCTGCGCGAATACGTGTTCGCAAGATGGCTTCCCTCCAGCGAGGAATCCGGGCGAGCGACGGGAGGCCATTACTGCGCCTCTGCTAGACAGTGGCGCAACGAGGACTGCTGGTATTTGGAAATACCTGCAGGGACCGCCGAACCGTGCTGAAGTTGGAAACACTATAGAAGACGGGCACGTTAGTGACCGCCACTCCCAGCGGTGCGATGAAAAGGCAGTCTGCAGTCGCCTGCCTGCCTGCCTGCCTGCAGCATGGAGCGGACGGCACGCAAGATAGATGCTGGGTGAACTGCGCTTCCTTCGGCTGTTTGAACAAAACTGTTTAATCTCTCAAAACGGCGAGTGCAAGAGCAAAACCTTCTCTCCCTGTAGCTATTTGGCGCAAAGGAGAGAGAAAAGAGCGAGGAGTGAATTTGTATGTTTTGTTGAAAAGCATTGGTCCCAAAACGTTCTCCCACTTACCTTTCTGGAACCAAAATGCTATGATTTGTTTTTGTTTCTCGAAAAAACGCTTCTAGGCCTTCAGTGGGCGCACTGCCCTTTTGCATGTGATTCTGTATCCTGCCTCTACGGCCTGGAAATGTTCGATAATTGTTGTACTGAAACTGGGACATTCCATCCTTTCTGGGCGCACCTGGGGCGGTACGGTGTTTTCTGGGTATGTTTTTTAGGGCCCAGTGACCTAAGCTGCATCCCACGGATATCCCATATGGGCGATCAGATGTTTCTGTGAATTACAAAAATGTTAACGAGGATGTTGCATGCATACCTTTATGGCCGCCTGCACGGCGACACAGAGAGATCCCTTTCATGTCCACAATAAACATCACGGGGATCTATCAGGGACACACTGTATGTTTTTCTTCGCGATTTCTTAGAACGCACAGATATTGCCTCAAAGGGGAAATACTTGTGTCCTCACCTGAGTGGGCGGGTAACGTGCCAGGGCACATATCCTATATGGTTTATTTGCTTTCACAGAGCACAATAATTATTTGAAGGATATTGGCAAATGGTCCCAATATCAATATCGTTTTGGGAGAAGCTGCCGCAATGACTCAGTGTTTACAGTGATCGGCTGCTGACCCGAAAGATGCGGGTTTGATCCCGACTGCGGTGGTTGCATTTCAATGCAGGTGAAATTATAGAGGCCACTGTACTGTGCGTTGACAGTGCACGTAAAAGAACTCCAGTTGGTTGAAATTATCTGGAGCTCTCCACTAAGGCGTCCCTTATAGCCCAAGTCGCTGTGGGATGCTAAGCCCCATAAAATCATAATTCGTGCTTAAAAGCAAGTTACATGCGCTTTAAAGATACCGAGGTGGTCAAAATTATTCCGGAGCCCTCCATTATGGCACTTCTTCCTTACTGTCACTTTCACTCCTTCCAATTTTATGTTCTTGTCATCCACACTACAATAGATTAACCTGCACTGACATCGCACTCTCCTTACCCTTTTTTACTGTCCCCCACCTCTTTTATTTCATTTTTCCATTCTGCCTGCTATCCTTTATTTCTACTGACCGGCTCAGCGCTGTAACCACTGAGCCAGTGTGGTGGGTAGAGAAGGACATCCTAATTCCTTGTGACTCTTGGTACAGGAAGCGCAAACAAAAAAATTTGGTTCCTATACACTAAGATGGCACCCTGGGCATGTTGGTGATTCATAATGAAAATGTACAGCGCAAATATAGACGAGGACACAAGGAATACACATAGAACACACAGCGCTGTTGCGTTCATATGTGTTCCTTGCGTCTTCGTCTTTATTTGCGCTGTACATTTTCATCTTGGTTCCTATTGCCCCTGAAATAAGTGCTGATTTTCCCGCTTTGTCCTCCAGCCAAGGTGCTAGTAACAAAGTGGCAGCAAGGTGCAGGCAGCAGCAGAAGCAGTCTTTGTTGAGACTATGGTTCAGATCATTTGACGCCTGAAGGCATAATTGTGCATATTGTAAGCTGAGCGTCCGAGCTTTACTTTGTTGTGTGCTGGTGTACACATCCCTGTGTGTTAGTGTGTTGTGATGTGCCCACCAGGTTGGGCTGGTGTGGTCTAGTGTGCACACCAGACTAAAGTGAACATCAGAGCGCTGGTGTGTGGTAGCGCGCACATGAGAGAGATCGTGTTTCTTGAGTATGTAACACTGCCCACAGAAGCCAATTTATTCGCTCTGTTTGGATCACGAGCAGCTCAACATAAATGCACAATTGATGCATGGGTGGACATACTATAGAGCCACGGTTTCCATGAAGTCATAAAGCCAGCAGTGGTGAATCCTGTTACATCTGCCGTACCCTACAATGTCATGCTAGAATTTCCAAGGGGATCATCTTCAAGTTCATGAGAATCAGTTGATGCCACTGGCGAAGGGGGGGGTGGACTCATTTGAGAGGATTTGTGGGTTTCTCCTTGAGTTGTATGGGGCTATAGCCTACAATACGCTGAAATAAATTGACAGTGCTTTCTACAGGAAATATATGTGCATCAGCAGATGTGCTCTTATAATGCAAAGTGGGAAGGAATACTTTTGCATATATACATGCTGTCGTGGGGCAGGGGCCCTATCAAACCCGCAAACCCGAGCTCCTTCAAATACCGCGTCCGAGCCTTCGGGCTCAGGAAATATTCCCGTTCACTACCAGGCTATGCGTGTGAGGTTGCAACAGCTTCATGTTTTCAGCGCAGTTACTGACATACAGGAGCGCAACCTTTTCTTTTTGACAGTTCAATGCTATGTGACCCAGCTCATTGCATCTGTAGCAAGTGAGCGGCCTCCTAGCCTCAAACGCGACTTTTTCTTTCTGCGTTTTGGCCACTTTTGCACCCTTCTCATTGTCTTCCTTTCTTTGAGGTTTATCGGAAAAAAACTTTTCTTTCGTCTTTCTCGACTGCAGAGTTCCCAAAGTGCCTCTCGTGACGGTAATTCGCACTTCTCCTGAAAATACGGGGCCTATCAACTCTACTGTTGCTAAACTGCTGGCGCGAAGCATACTCCACAATGAGTTCGGCAGCTTTTGTCGCAGCTTTTGTCGCAGACTTTACATTGTCCCGCTCCTGTAGCCAATTTCTTTGCTCTTCAGGGAGGCAGTTGTAAAACTGCTCCAACAAATCCTCTCCACTAGAGCGTCCCGGTCACTTTAGGACCCGGTGCCCTTACACCATTCGACCAAGTTAACTAGCAGCTTGTACAAATCGGGATCCATTTTGACCCTCGGCTTCTTAGCTCCCGAAATCCCTGCGTGAACGCTTCGGCGCTAAGTTTACTTTCGTAGAAGGCAAGCCTAGACTTTCTCATAGTTGTCCGTGCCCTCCTTGCCGAACCGCGCGACATCCTCCGATGCCTCGCAGGGCAGAACAGTCAGTAACCTTTGATACCAAGTCTATCAACTGAGGGACAGTTTGTCGCACGTTCATCCAAAATTTGCAAGATACAGACAGATATCCCCTGATACCACATATGGCTGCATGTTCCTAGACATCTTGAACTCTTCCTCCTCGTTGAGAAGAGGTACGGCTTGCTGTGGACAATTGCCCGACCTCTTGCTCAACTCCACTTCTGACTTACAGAGCTCTATCGCCCGTTCCTGTTCTTTTCCTTCATTCTCTCTTTCACGCTCACGCATTTTGTGCTGTCTGAGCTGCTCTTCCTTTTTTGTTCTTTGATGTTCCACGCCTCACTGAGCTCCTCATCATCTGCCCCCTAATCAGCGATTGCCTGAATAATCATGGGTTTTCGTGCTAGACCCTTTAGTATTGATCCCCAATTCCTTATACAACAGCAACAGGCCCGGCTTCTGCAGCTTCTGTAGGTCCACTATAGTCCTGAGTTTAGGCTATTTCCATAACAACCATGCAAAAATACCAACCCTCGATGACTTAAGCACTAACCTCTACAAGTTCTAAATTTTAGCCCTGTTTTAGAATCTGGTCCAGATCAGAGGAAAGCCAAGCACTCACCCACACATGTGATCATTCCCTCAGACAGCTGCTCTTTTGTTGGCTGACCGTTGTTGCCGCTTGTAGGTTCCGATCTCACCGCTGGCCACCAGTTTTCATGGTGCAGGGGCTCACTCGAACATGGGCGCCTTCGGGTAGCGTGTCAGAGTCTTCGGGTTGAGGAAATATGAAACATGAAGTTTGGGAAAACTAAAAAGTATCGGGTTTACTGCCACTTTGAAGAAAATTTTACATAATTAGATAATTTACATAATTTATAAAAAGCAAACAGTCAAGTGTTAAAAGTTCATAGCGTCGAGCGACTAGATAAGCCTTGTAATCCGGGCCCAGAGGAATCTTTCTCACTCAGGTCGCCTGTTAAATATTCCAAGGCTCCGCCCCTCCACCAGTCGGCGGCATATTCAACACGTGGCACCGATCGGTAGAGGGTCATTCCACGCCAAACGTCCCAGACGTTGAGCTCGACCATATCCAGTTTGTTCGAAAAAATCGTAACGTGCGAAACTTATCGAAACTTATCGTAATGTGCGTAATGGAAGCCTGAAATATTTTTGCGGAAAAAAGTTATTCGTGAGGTGAGGGCACTTTCAATATTTAGAAAAATCTAGAAACCAGGCACTGCTCAATAATTAATAACAAGTTCAAATTTTTAGAAAACACTTCAAAAATTTTTCATTGACATTTGCACAGATTCTGCCTTTCGATATAATTTGGTGGATGCAGCTTTACATGAAAAATGATTTTTAAAGAATCGAAAAATTATGGAAATGTATCATTTTTGATGTTTTTGTTTTAAATATCAACTTGCTCTCAGAAATTCGGAAATAGCCATTTTGTCCCCTCAGATGTCTAGTACCAATATGTTACACGTAATGAAAATGCGTGCACCTAAGTAAAAAGAAATATTAAAGTAGAATATAATTATATAATTGGTTTTGGGGGAAAGAAAATGGCGCAGTATGTGTCTCATATATTGTTGGACACCTGAACCGCGCCGTAAGGGAAGGGCTAAAGGAGGCAGTGAAAGAAGAAAAGAACAGGTGCCGTAGTGGAGGGCTCCGGAATAATTTCGACCACCTGGGGATCTTTAACGTGCACTGACATCGCACAGCACACGGGCGCCTTAGCGTTTTCCTCCATAAAAACGCAGCCTCTGCGGTCGGGTTCGAACCCGGGAACTCCAGATCAGTAGTCGAGCGCCCTAAACACTGAGCCACCGCGACGGGGCTATTAAAGTTGAAAAAAAAGTACGTTTTGAGCCAAAAACACTCCTAATTTCACCCTGAGGTGGTCCAAGTAAAAATACAAACAATAAAAATTTACGTAGAACGGTTTATTGGCTTTCTTCTCTGAAATTTTTATCGACGTAATTATTGTTTAAATCGAGAAAAAAATTTCTGAAGTTGAGCTTTCGGGCCGCAAGTGTCGTCGCCTTTTAACGTCTCTTCAGCACAGAACACGGCACCTGGCATTGCAGGACACTTATGGCCAGATAACTTCATTTCCTGTCGTTCGCTGTCGTGCATTTTTAGGGCTCGAGCTAAAAAGATATCGCGCGACATTCGGCGGATGGTATGCCATAAACGAGATTGTTTTCGCTTTCGAAGTTCGAACAGAACCGCTTTGGTGCGGGGAAGCCAATTAAGAGAAGTTAAGCAGGGGTATTCAGTCTGTTGTCTGGCATGGACCACGAGAAGGGCTGACCGGCTGGCATGGCAGGCGTATCATAAGTGCTTTATTTATATCCGAATAAGATCGCGGAGAACGCTCGCCTCGGAGCGCATGCACGTTAAGGTGCGAAGTGCACACCTCTGCGGTGAGTAACGAGAGCTCTGGCGGTGAACGCGGCCCTCTCGCGCATAGGTGTGTCGCTGGCATGAAGGTGCTTCGCCAGCAGAATGGCTCGTCTACAGTTCTCGCCGGAGTATTAATGCATAAATTGCGTTGATTAAACCAAATACAACAAACACATCACATCGGAAACAATCTGGCATGAGCCTCTAACGCCCTTCAAGGGTCAGGTACCACATGATGGTGTTGCGTCGCGGATTGTTTGAACACCAGATAATTCTGGTCATTTCCAGAGAGGCGGTTCTCAAGCTCTTATGCTGGTGATTACGTCTGTCATGGCGCCAAAAATAAACACCGAACAACTAGCTCACTTGGGCATGTGCCGCCCTACACTCTAAAAAATGTGTAAAAAGAAGTAACTTAGAATTTTACCCCTTCTCGGCACTCATGGAATAACTTTGCACCCTTGAAATACCTGCTGCGAGACGTTTAGTCTGTTTCGTGAAAGTTGCACCTTTTTTATTCCTTTTTGTCGGTGTAGAGAACTGTGTTTCGTTTTTTATGCCAAATATGGCGGAAAAATGCTTCCGGGGATTTCTCCTAGAGGGCACTTTGGATTTAGTGACTTAAATGTTGGAGGCGAAAGCAGAACTTCGGCATTGTTTGCACTGGCGCAGTATCTCCATGCTGGCGGGTTCTTTTTTACGGAAAAGCGCAGTTTTCTTTTTTCTTAAGAAGTAAGCTTTGAAGCGCGGCAGTTATAGTTGATCAAAAATACATCTTTTTTCTATGTGGAAGTTAGAGGAAGATGTCTTATATAAAGAAAAAGCTTTGTATGGAAGCTTTCCTGTTTTTTATCCTCCCAGAGTTGCTGATCATAACTGACCACTCTAGGTGTTATTTTCTCTTTAACCACAAAACTGAAAACAATGACAAAGACGAATCTTTTTTATGGTGCAATGCTCAAAGAGGCAGCCAGACGAAATGCATTTTTGTGAGGTCAGGATTGATTACACAACCTTCGTTTTTTGAACTTGCATGGATCAAGGTTTTGTATTTCTTCATTCCTCAAATACGAAGTAGCACATTATTTTACTTCTAGCTTTAAGATGGTTTCGTGACCAACGTTGTTTGTAAAGCACGTCGGATGAGGGCAGTTGCATGAACGCGTCCTTGAAGCAAGTTGTTCTTAAGTGGTGAGGACCCTCAGCGGTGTAAAACTGGGCCCTCGTGGTAGTACGCGGGACGCGTTTATACTCAGACTTAACGCACGCGCGCGTCACGGCGACGTCACGTTGGCCACAGCGAAACCCCTCTACACTCCAACGGTGCTTGACCGCCGACGCGTTCGGCGGGTTCGGCCAACACCCCCTGGACAGGTTTTTGACCAAACCGGCTGGCCGGCGCGCCGGGACGTCACCGACGTCATATCACATGACGCGCAGGCCTGAAAACCTGTCCAGGGGGTGTTGGTTCGGCGCACATCGCCCACACTAGCGGTAAATTGGAGTGTGTTTTGATTTCGCTCCGAGCGCGTCGGCCTCCGCCGGCCTGGCCATACCGGTTCCGCCTCTCGTCGGGGCGGCGTTTTCCTGTTTTCCGAAACTGATGGGAACCGTCTAAAGTTCAGGTCTGCACAGATTAAGGTGAATACCCCTCTCTATTTCTGAAAAGATTACAATGGGGGCGACTGACTCATCTCTAATCACACTACCCCGGTTCTTTGTAGAGCAGGAAGTGAAAACCAATCTGGGACCCAATGTGTTTGTCGGAAAACAACTTCTTTAAGTCAGTTTTTCTGGAACTTTGAAACTTGAAACCGAAAATTCTCCTTCACCTGAATACAGCCTTTTAATTTCCTTCTCTTCCAACAGAGGGAATGTGAGTCAATCGCCTTTCATTTTTTTTTATAAAAGAAGTGAGACTGACGGCCCATAATCGCACAATGCCGAAGCCCCACAGGTTACCACCAACTTTCGAGATCGAGTGTAAAGGGTGTTCCACATGCAAGCGATTCGGCGAATAGAGCTAACAGCGGCGCGACGCTGCGAAGCGTTTCGCGAGCTTTCGGTTCACATTCGTCGCCACTTCGCGTTTCCCACCGCTACAGTGGCTAGAATTCCAGCAACTCTACAGCTACAGTGAACTAGATGTTTAACTGTAGTACAACCGCTGCAAAAACCAATGTTGTTGGCAAAAGATATGCGCTTGAAACCGGTTTTGGGGGCCTGCAAACACAAAAAAGCGTAATAAATCAGCACAATTTTGTAGTTTATTTTCATAGTTTATTTGAATACATATAAATCTTGCGTTTTAAGCATTCAACATCACTTTATATAATTTCTTTTTTAAACAAAATTTTGTACGTGCGGCGTACAAGCACAAACACGAGTATATGCGCATGCTTTCTTGCACGAGGCCTCTACTGGTCACGTGGCAACGCGGAGCCGTCATTGGTTGAGATGGGGTGCTGCCGCGTCGCCGCCGCGAAAATTTCCAACTTGCCCGAACCTCGCCGCCCCGCCGCGGTGGCTCAGTGGTTAGGGCGCTCGACTACTGATCCGGAGTTCCCGGGTTCAAACCCGACCGCGGCGGCTGCGTTTTTATGGAGGAAAAACGCTAAGGCGCCCGTGTGCTGTGCGATGTCAGTGCACGTTAAAGATCCCCAGGTGGTCGAAATTATTCCGGAGCCCTCCACTACGGCACCTATTCTTCCTTTCTTCTTTCACTCCCTCCTTTATCCCTTCCCTTACGGCGCGGTTCAGGTGTCCAAAGATATATGAGACAGATACTGCGCCATTTCCTTTCCCCCAAAAAAACAATTTAATTTAATTTAACCTCGCCGCTCCAGCCGCTGGAGCTTCCTTCGCCACTTGAGAGAGGGTGTATGCGCCGCGGCGGCGGAATTCGCGAGCGGTTCGCTTACATGTGAAAATGGCAGTTGCCGAAGGGTACTCGGTTGCACCGTTGTACCTGTTTCGACCTGTTCTTCGCGTTCGCAGCCATGCTTTGCACACAAAAGAACTGAGAGCGAGTATTTGTTGTGGATAAGCTAGAGACCAGTGCTGGTACAGGAGGCGACCTTGTCGCCTTATAGAGTAAGAGGAAATTTTGGATTCACTGGAACTTTTGGCTACTCAGTGTGTCCTTTCAACAACACCCCTCTCATATAGATAAAAAAGCATCTTCCCTCTTCCTTTTCGAACAAGAATGCGGAAATGTGAACAAGAGTTTTCGTTTAAAAAATATGTGCTTTATTGCAGAGGCTGCTACTACATATTCTGCAAGTTGTTAACTGACCACTTGTGGATACCAGTGAGTCATCTTTTCCGGGAAAACTTGTTATCCAACTAAAAGGTCACGAACCCAAACGACACACTCACTTTCTTCGTGAGAAGTAAAACTCCGGATGGTCGCGCGCTGTCTGCGGCAGAGGCTAGGCAGGGAGAGGAAAGTGCCTTCGTCGCCGTTCCGTGGTGTGTGGATTGTTCATTGTTCGGGCTACAGGTGCAGAGGGGTGAATGGAGGAAGTTAGAGCGCCGGAAGTTAAAGCGCACGCGCGATGAATTTTAGCGCCAGGTACAAAAAAGTCCAGCCAGCAAAATGGTGGTACGTGGAAACGTGTATAGCAAGAAGGAAAAGAGAAAGAAGGACTTAAGGAGGAGAGAAAAAACATGAGTGGGAAGTGCACCCTTCCTTGCCCCTGAAAAACAGCGCTCCTATTGCTGACATGCTTATTTGGAATACTTTTGGAATGCCGCCCTTTTGAAATGTGCTGCTTTTATGGAAGCTCCTCTCCCGATCTTTTCCAATGTACTCCTCTCTGAGGGGTAACAGACGAGTCGGTACCTGCTTAGCGGCTTTGTCCTCTGTATCGTTGCATGTTTTATTAGCTTCCAGATCCTACAACCCTAGTGTTCTTCACAACACAGTTTTCACAAAACCTCCTAGCGGCCACCACCTCTGGGGCTAGATTACGGCGGTGAAAGGCGATACGTTTTCCGTAATCCGCTTATCGCCAACTTTTTTCCGCGTACGCAGCGGAAGGTAACCTGTGCGACCAAAAATTACTCCCGTGACGTCACGGCTTGTTAGAAAAACAAAATGAGGAACTTTTTTTCTTGTGTAATTGACTGCTTTCCGTCTTGTTAACACCTGTAGTCCTTGTAATGATTATTTCTACTATTATTGAAGCATATTTTCTTGCTTTCATAATCTCGTCCAAGCTGATGTCAGTGGAAACCACTTTACAAGGAGCGACATGACAAGAGCGTCTCCAACACATTGAGTCGCTTTTCAAGCGTATTAAAACGTAGTTCAACAGAGCTGGCCCTCGTTGCAGAAACTGCTTTATCTTCATACAAGTGGTGAACATGAATTGATAGTTCATCGACGCGACGCAGTTTTTTTCGTCGCTGTCCATCGCGTTTGCGAGATGCCTTCAGAGCGATGGATTCGGATAAGATCAGGAGATAGATTTCAATCGACACATTGAGTAGCCTCCGATTAGCTGAGAACATAACTCAGGGCCTAGGAAAGAATGGGCCATGATGTAACGCCAGTATAAACACTGAGCAGAGAAGGGTCGGAGCAAAACTAGATGAGAATAAAAGTTATTATCAACTGGCCGGGAATCGCAAAATTGTTGCACTGCCGCAGGTCTGGACCACATGCATGAAATCGCTAGGAGAATATGAATGAGGGAGCTGGAGAGCACTGACAGACACTCTAAGGTTATGTCTAGACCTGGAAACAAATCTTGCCACACATCGATCAAAAACTTCAACGTTAACGAGAAGGCTTCAAATTAAAATGTGGAAAACAAAGATATCCGTTTGAGTGTTTTAAATGACGCGGCAATCTGGAAACCTTTATCAGACATACCGTATGCGCTATGCATACTTTCAGGTTCTGCACAATGGCATGCAGCTGGTTAGAACAGCCATGCATTTTTTTTAGCAAAGCTGCGTCAAACCTTCACTCTCAGAACGCTTTGTGGTTCATCACGCGTAATATTGGTGCACTCTTCTCAAGCAAGGCAGCCAGAATCGAGACGGGCTCCCTACGCACAATTATATCACGTTCAAACACGCACGGACCGTTTGGAGCAATGGCAGTGTTATTACGTGGAAGCCCGCGGGTGCGTTTTTTAACTGCGCAAAATTTCGGGCTGATGTCTTTGTACTTAAAACAGCGTTTTAAACACCAGTTTTCGAATCCCCGCATGCATTCTTCCAGCTGCAGCAAAAACCATCAAGTACCATGGAATCAATTTTAACGCAGCAGCACCTATCCCCACTTCGGCACATGCAACCAGCTTCCAGGCGCCCTCTGCAATATGCTGGGCGATAACTAGTTTCACATAAAAATAAATCGGAAACATTTTTTAGCAACGATGAGCCAGACCGTCACGTAGTGCTTTTTTAAATTATATATTTCAGGGTACTTAAAAATGATGAGCACTTTTCTACACCTATTTTTATTACCCAGCTATATAGTATAATGTCGGAAAATGGCAATATTTAGGCCATTTTTCTGACGCTGCTATCTTTATTGGCCGGAGCATGCTGTGAACATCGTAGGTTAATGGTGCAAAGCTGAAGCTGTTAATAGCGCAGATTGGTAGTTTTCTCGTGGTGGAGCGTTAAAAGCCAGTTCCGACCGTGGCTTTGCGGCGCCAGTAAATTCCGGACGTATACCTTGGACATCGTTTCATCGAATCACATATATATCATAGAATTCGGATATCGAACCGAACTTCATTTACTGAAACGATCGCAACTACACCGAATAAATCTATTTGCTACTTTCATCACAAAACACAGAACGGTGGCAGATTACCTAAGCCATGTTAGAATATTCAAGCTTATGGCTGGCTAATATGCGAAATAAACAGAAAAACTAACTTAAGTTAGACTCCAGCTAGTTAGAAAGAACTTAGAAGCTAGCTAGCTTCCACGCAGTTCCACTCACCCACGTGATCACTGCATATAAGCGTTGCGTTATTTCCTTTAGAACCTCGGGCCCCCTATGGCACAGCAAATGATCTGCTGTTTTAATTGCGTTCACCTGTGTTTCTCGTTTTCTGGTCCGTTCTTTTTGTGGATGTACAGTCGGGGACAAAAGTCTGGAGACCACATGTTCCGCAAACGAAGCCAATAGCTCTGCTATTAGCCGGCGGCTGGAGACCACGAATGTCAAAATTTTGTTCTTTCATCTCCACAAAATAAGTGCGGTCTCCAGCCGCTGGCTAACAATAGACATATCGGCTTCGTTTCAGGACCACGTTTTCTCCAGACTTTTGTTCCCGACTGTATGTTCTGTACAAATGTGTTTCGAGGGCGGCGGGGGGGTGAAGGGAGCATGCATGCGTTCTGCAATTAGAATAAAATTGTCGGTGAAATTAGTTTCTTTCACTGTAACTCTTGATTTGACATCAAGCCGGCGCTTTTCTAGAAGGAATACCGAGCCGCCAGCGTCGCTCAGTTCTTCAAAAACAACATAAGCAGGGCACCGTTGCATAGAGGCAAAGTTTGAAGGAAAGAAAGGAAAGGAAGAAAGGAGTCGTAGGAAGTGCGATTAATTAATAGAGGAGGTAAGCTAATCGCAGCTGCGAAGCGCTTGGACCGAAATGGTCCGCTTTCAGCACCGAATTGAAGAGAATGAGGGAGAAAGCGATTTTCAGAAGAAAACGGAAATACAAAATGAGGGCTAGAAGCTCTAGGAACCAGTTCTGGGAGCCCTCCTGTTCGTGATTATTTTGTTGTGCTCAATAAAAAAAAATTTAGGGGGATTTTTTTGCTGACACATTTCATTTTTACATTTCGCTACATTTCGGCTACTTTTTCTCTCTCTTCGGCGTTTAGTTCTGGGACCCATTTGACAGCTCTGCTTGAGGCGCATAAACATGCTTTGCAGCTTGCGCCTCGGGCTGAAAATTCTCTCGGTACTATGCCATCGCCTATGTCGCAAAACAAACGCGGTGTCCCTTTTCTTGCCCTGTGGGTGTTGCGCAGCGTAAGTGCAACCTTTTCTTTCGGAGCAACCGCGGTGCCAGTATTTGGGTTTTGGGGGGGGGGGGAGCTTGCAAGCAAGTGTTCTTTACGTTATCAGGCACACACACAGCACACGCACAATGAACCCTAACACCCCCTCCCCCCCCCCCCCCACAAAAAAAAAACAAGACCGGAGCTGTTTGAGTCTCTTCGAAACACGTAAGCATGGTTTAGCCAGCCACGTGGTTTGAGTAAAGCTGCGTTTACCTGAAAAAATACAATTCAGCCGAAAAGTGAAGAAAACAAGTCGTGCCTCGTTAATAAGCCCGCCGTTATTATGGACGACTCGAATTAGGGACAATTTAAAAAAGCTAGCCGTCGCGGCAAAAAAATGTCATGACATCTGACGCGAAGGCAGCCACGGGCCTGAGCTCAGTTGCTAGCGGAATTTCCTTAATCACACACATAAAAAAGGAGGCATAATTTGCGCTGTTCCTTTCTGCCTCTGTGCAAAGACTGCGGATAGGGAGCGCCGACGAGCCGACATGGCCTTGAAAACAACCCGGCAAGCCGGCCCGAAGAGCGTTTCCTTCTCTCTTTTTATTTCGCCGCGTGGAATGCGCGTGGGCGCGGACAGCTGCGGGCACTGCTAGAAAAAAAGGAAGAAAATAAAACATTTTCTTTTTTTACCAGGTGACCGAAGAGACTGGATTTTGGCGGCATTGGAAGCCGAAGCCGAAGGCAATCTTTGCCGGCGGCATGGCCAGCATGGCCACGGCACGTTAGGATGGTGGGCGCAATTTTCCTTCATATCAGACACAATTCGGCGTTTGCACAAACGTTTGTCTGCTGCCTGTAGCTGGTTCGAGTCCTATCGTGTCTTTTTCCGCTGTTCCCTCTGTGGCGAACGTGTTCAGTTCAGGATGCTTGCTACGAAGGCGGATTTAGGTTGCAACGACTTGGCGTGCGCGACTTCGTGAGGCCACCAGCGAGGGCGGATCGAGCACGCGAGAAGACTGGAGAGTTGCTTCCATTTTGACTTTGCGTCGATACATGTAAGTCATCAAGCAGTGCATCTCCACATGCGTAGAAAGTTGGGCTTGTTGACGTGAATTCGTCTTGAAAACAGTGCTTAAGGTGGACAACACGAGCTCCTCCGTCTTTCTCGTCCCGTTCAGCAAGGCGGAAATTTGGGCGAGTTGGTAAGTATGCATCATTTTTGCTCACAGCGCAAAAAGAACGGGACACGAGGCTAAAGACAAACACAAGCAAGCGCTGACTATCAACTGTTTTTTTATTGAACGAAAGGCGTATAAAGCCGCCGCGGTGGCTGAGTAATTATGGCGCTCGGCTGATGGCCCAAAAGACGCGGGTTCGATCCCGGCCGGGCTTTCGAATTTCGGTGGAAGCAAAATTCTAGAGGCCCGTGTACTGTGCGATGTCAGTGCACGTTGAAGAACCCGAGGTGGTCGAAATTTCCGGAGGCCTTCACTACGGCGTCTCTCATAGCCTGTGTCGCTTTGGGACGTTAAACCCCCATAAACAAAAGCATTAAATTCGTATTATATAGACAATGAAAGACTTATTAAGACAACAAAAGTTATCTGGAAGGCACATGCGAGGTCAGATAACTCAATTCCTTCTCGGATAATGTATATATGTACGCCTTTTGTTCTTCAATAAAAAATCCAGTCAATATTCAACGCTTGTTTGTGTTTGCATTTCGTCTCGTGCCCCGTTCTTGTTGCGCTGTCAGCAAAATGATGAATATTTCTCGTTCCGTCTTTCCCGCTGGTATCAAGACGAAGCTTGGTGATTCCGCGCGAGATCAAACTGCCTAAATATTTCGTATTTTAAGTTTTCTTGATGCAGTAGGCCAACAGTGAATTCCGTTTTGTGAAAGTATTAATATTATAGAAGAAAAAAATTATAAACGATGTCGTGGCAGAAGCAGCGTTTCCAAGCACAGCTCATTTTCGCAGATTTGCCATGACGTAAGAATCTGGATATAAAAGCCATGATGGATATATTTCTCGTGCTAAATGTACAGGTGAGAAGGAATATGTGAGGCTTATTTCC
The DNA here is from genome assembly GCF_052857255.1 of Amblyomma americanum. NCBI lineage: Eukaryota > Metazoa > Arthropoda > Arachnida > Ixodida > Ixodidae > Amblyomma > Amblyomma americanum. The sequence goes on from NC_135497.1 coordinate 400,869,076, forward strand.
GCAATCTTGAGGAAGTTGTTTGCTTGGAAAAAATTTCGAAACCGAGACTATATTCAAGATTTTTTCTCCGCAAATGTTAATCACGTTACCTTCAAATTTTTAAAATAGAAATGCATTGAGGTGCTAGAATGGTGTACCGACTTTTATTGTTACATAATATAGGAAAGTGAAAGAAATATTGCCTCAAACTTGGCATTTCTGAAACATAGTAGTGTTTTTCAAAAATGTTTTCAACAAAAAAAGCGCATCTCAAATTTTTCTTAAAATTCAGAAAAAAGTCTCAAGAAGGAGGTGAAAAAAATGTATGAAAGAACATGTTGCATTATTTTGTTTCCAACAATATTATCCAAGCTCAAACTTGTAGTTTTTTTAACGTCAGCAGGAGCGCCTAAATAAGGGGACAGATGCTGCAAAAACGCGCTCCGCTGCTCTAAATTTTCTCCAGATCCCAACACTGAGACCTTTTTCATCAAGAGAGATCATACATAATTCTTTTTGAGGACAGACACTGATCTGTGACGTAAGCAGGATTCGGCAGTGCCGTTAGGAGAGGGTACAGGTAACAACTTGGAGTGCGGCCCATTGGAATGCATCTAAAGAAAAGTTTGGTATGTAGTTCTATTACTGCACAGTGCACATATGAAGCTGTGTGTGTACCTAGGTCCTCGATTTGTCCTTTGATTAGAGGCGTACTGTGGCTAATTTTCTTTTCTAATTCGTGTTTGATTTAAAAAATACATTTTGGTTTCTTTCTTAGCCGCTGTTAATTTATTTGGATTGGTTATGCTGGTATATCCTAGATTGGTGATTGCCATTCTGCAGTAGATATTCCTTCAACTTATGCACAATTTTCTTTAAGCTTTTGCTTATCACAGAGCCTGCATAATGCCTATGGTACACGCTATGGTACAGAATGTGGATTTGTAAAGCACCTCTGACAAGCACATACTGCGATGTTTTTTAAAAAAAACACTGACTTTGAAATGATGCTGTATACTTCCACGTTCATTTCTACTATGTAGTTGGTTTTTTGATGAAAGACAACCTTATAGGTGCAATGTGCAGTCTGAAAATTGCATTGAGAACTTTTGTTTACCTGCACTCAGCGATAGCGGTGCTACTGAATTCTGTTTGTTACAGATCGGTGTCAGTCCACAAAAAGTACTAGGTATGCTGTCTCTTGATGGAAAAGTTCTTATTCTTGGGATATGGGGAAAATTTAGAGCAGCGAAGAGTGTTTGCTGCTGCCGCCCCCTCATTTAGGCACTCTGGGTGATGCTCAAAAAACTACAATTTTGAGCTCGGATAACATTGCTGGAAACAAAATAATGCAACGCGTTCTTTCGTATTTTTTGCTCTCCTTCTAGAGGCTTGTTTCATGAGATTTATGAGAAGTTAGAGATGGGGTGTTTTTTCCTTTGATTTTTAAAAACACTACTGTATTCAAAAATGCCAGATTTAGGGCAATACTTCTTGCACCTCCCAATAATATATAACAATGAAAGCCGGTATACTTTTTTAGCACCTCAATGGTTATAATTGTGAAAATTTGAAGGATATGCGTTATGTATTTGTGGATAAAAAATGAAAATAACGTCGTTTCAGACTTGTGTAGTTTTCGAAATAGTTTCCGTTAAGCGAAAACTTCCTCAAAATGGCAGAAATATGCCCACATATTCCTTCTCACCTGTACATTTAGCATGAATAATATATACGTCATGTTTTTATATCTAGATACGTCGTGACAAATTAGCGAAATTGAGCTCTGCTTGGAAATGCTGCCTCTGCCACGACATCGTTTATAATTTTTTCTCCTCAAATATTAGCATTTTCACAAAACAAAATTCACATTTGACCAACTGAATAATGTGCGCGTGATAAGTAAAATATTTGAGAAAATTAAAAACGACATATTTAGGCAGTTTGGTCTCACATGGAATCACCCAGCTGTCAAAAGGAATAAGATATGCGTCTAAAGATATAAATATATGACCCGTACAGCGCAGTGATTTAGCAGCGACCGTACTCGCTGCCATAACCTATAACCGAGACACCGTGAGCTCTGCCTCTCATGATATTTGGCATTATGTATGCTTGCAATCAGCTAGGATTTTTTATGAAGTACTGTGAAGTTAAAAGTTTGTTCTTTGTTTTGTACGGTTAGTTTTACTAGCGGAAGCATTTTTCTTTTATTTGAACCATGGTTTATGCTACATAGGGCTTGACGTTCCAAAGTGACTCAGGCTCTGAGGGAGGCCGTAGTGAAGGGTTACGGAAATTTTGACCACCTGGCGTTCTTTTTGTGCACTGACATGACACAGAATTCAGTGCAGATATATTTTTAGAAGTCTATAAAACTAAACTCTGAACATTCTGCATAATAAAATTTATGCCTTTTGATGCAAGCAGTCTGTCTTTCTAAATGTAGGGCATCAGGTCAATTTAGCATCTTTTCAGCTAAAGCAGTGCTAGCATCACTCGTCCCCGCACAACAATTATTAGTTGTGTGATGCTCAGCATGTAGTAAAATTTATTCATTACAGTAAAATCATCTAAGTAATCATCGAGGGTAAATCTGACTGCTTTTGCGTAATTGTCGAATCAGATGTCTGATTTTACCATAGGTTTTCACGTGCAGTTCAATTACAATGTAGTGCTGTACACACGGTACACCCAGGGAATCAAAGAAATAAAAAAATGCCTGAAGTCTGGTTTATTAAATGTGTCCTAAGCACTGTTTAACACTGGCAAAGATTAACCTGTGCACTTTCACGACTTTCAGTGCTAGCGTTTGCTACGCTTTTAGTAAAAAAAGGCAAATATGCTGTGGCATAAAATTCTGCAACCCCAGCTTCAACTTGCTCGCAGTGTTCTTGGCATCCAGGCTCCGTCTTCTACTCTCTTTTAATGGTGCCCAGGATATTGCCTATCCGTGCTCTGTGATTCCTAGTGGGCTGAGCCGCCGTGCTGCAGTATGAAAGCAGCAGCGCTTCTGGTGGCTTTACAGAGCGTGACGGGGTGCCGGAAAGGCAGACACGCCCTCCCTGTCGAGGGACTGTAATATATTCTAGTTCACTATAATGATGTCGTTGTAGCAGTTACACTGCTGCCTGTGAAATAAAATGCTGTGGCTTCCTAGACAGTTCTTCTGCGCAGTAAATTTATATCAGCAGGCCTGTTTACATTAACTTGTGTTACATATTTCTTGTGATAAAAAGATGGTACGCATTTTCAGAGGATGGCCTACATCATCATGTTCATATTTAATGCAGGCTGTCAGCAGCTGGCTTTGCTGCTTCCACTACAAGCAGTGCCAGTGCCACGACTTGTCCAGGCCCTGGCCCTTTTTGTACTTGGAAAAGCTGTGAAAGCTTGGATTTATTCACTGAGGGCATCATTTCGATCTTTCTTACAGATTTCTGAACTCATAAGATGTCATTAACACATTTAACACTGCTTTTGAAATGAGCAATGTTCAAATGTTTGCATGTGAAGACTTGGGCTTGCCTATTTATTGTAGCAGATGCCTTTGTGAAATGCTTGTTGAACTACACAACCCAGGTGTCCTGCTTCCCTTTGGTCAGAGTGACTGAAAAACTATAGTTACTGTTGTCGCTATGTCAGCAGAATAAGGATTAGAACATGGTCTTGCGTTACCAGCTTGTAATAGCTGACAGAAATTTCGCAGTAGCAGTACCAGTTACTTATTCCCTGTAATTTTTTTCGGTACTGTAATATACTCCCATAATTCTGTGGTGTGATGAAGGCTATGAACTGATAGCATTCTGTGGTCTGATGAAGACTATGAACTGATAGCAGTGTGACCTAATATTCTGCACATACATAGAGACTAAAACTATTTGCGTTCTGTCATTCTCAGTTTATGAATATTGAATTATGCTGCTTTTTATGCCTTTCTAATTGTAAATATGTTCACTTAAGCATTATGGCGACACTTACAATGGATTGAGTCCCTTATAGCCTGAGCCGCTTTGGGACGTTAAACCCCCCATAAACCTTACAATGGATATAAGTTTACCTGCATCACTATGTAATTCTTAGGGCAATGAGACCAACCTCACGAAAAGTGATGCTTTTGTAAGCTAGCGATGACAAAACAACAAAATACAAGTGTTACCATGGCCCGCCGGTTTAGCAACTGCGCGTGTCTACAGTTAAGTTTTGATGGGGATAGCAGAGGCTTTGCAACACCGCCATTCACTTGAGAACAGTGGCAACCAGTCTTTGGGTGTGTACGTCAGGAGTTTGAATTGAGTATTTGGATCAGGAGTTTGAATCAAGCATTAGGAATTATTAAAATTCAATTACCTCAGTGCTAAAGTGGTTCTGGCTGCCGTAAAAACGTTAATGTACCGAGAAAGAGCCAGAGAGCGTACCGAGAACTCTAATTAGATTATAACTAGCATGACTGGGTAGAAGTGAGATTTATGAATCCGTCACTCCCCTCCAAATGTCCCAAATATTGCGCTCGACCATCTTTATTTTGTTGAAGAAATTTCTTTAAATCTGGTCCCAGCGTGTGTTATCTAAGCTAAAATATTGTTGCCGGAAAAAAGTTGATTTTTGAGGTAATCTTAGTTTGAACAGTTTGGAAAGGCGTGAAACCAGGAAGTGCTCAATAATGATTAAAAAGTAGAAATTTTTATAAAAACACTGCACAAGTTTTTAAGGATGTTTGCACATATTCTGGTTTTCGATATGATTCAGGCCATGGATTTTTGGATGGTATAGGTAGTTTTAAGTTTAAATTAAATTAGGGTTTACTATTTTGACATTTATAAAATATCAGCTTCTTCTCGGAATGACTTTCTTGTATAACTAGATTTTTATTATCAATAAAAATTCTTACAGCTGATGAAACTGAATGCGTCAAAGTGAATTATAATACTGAAGTTGCAGAAAAGTGTGTTTCCGAACAAAAGAAAAAATGTTATTTCACCCTGAGGTGTTCCAAGTCAAAATGCAGACGATGGTGGGTTTAGTAGAACAATTTATTGGCTTTCCTTTCTAAGGTTTTAATTGAGGTGGTTTTTGTTCAAAGCGAGAGATTTTAAAATTCGAGCTCTCGTGCTGCAAGTTGCGTCATTTCTTAACGCTTCATGGAGTAACACAGCACCTGTCATGACACATTCATGGCCACATAGCACTTCAGTTTACCCTCACTCACTGTAGTGCATGTTTAGGGTTGGAGCAAAGGCAGGTATCGCATGGAATTTGACAGGTGCTATGCAATAAGCGAGTTCGTTTTCGCTTTTGATGTTCAAACGAACACGATATGGCATTAGGCAGCCAAGAGCAGCAAAACTATGGCTTTTACTGTACTGTCTCGCTTGAGCCACAAGGAAGGAACGACCACCCGGCACAGCTGTTGTGACACCAGTCCTTTTAATGTCCGAATAAGACCACGGAAAGCATGTGGCTCAGAGCCTACGTGACTGTACGAAGTCCTCACCACAGCTTCTGGTAACGCGCGACACACTGGCGCTGCCGCTGCCTGACCGAGTGGAGCTGCCTTGCTCTCGAGTGATCAAACATACTGTGACCGCGGCACCGCCACGCAGTCTCCTCCTGCTTGAATCCTCTATACTCTTTTTCTTGCATAGCAGGGAACGCTGCTAAAGTAGCACGCCTTTTTGCAAAGGTCAAGTCCGTGCCCAAAATGTAGTTCACCATAGAATCACCGTGACCACATGCATATTTCGTGCTGCAAATCTCCATTACCATGAGTGACAGCCTGCTGCCCTTCGTTCTACCTCTTGCCACATTTTTGTCCTGCGGCTGATCGAGGCTTCGAGAAGTAAAAATGATACGTGGTGATACGGTATGCATCATAGGGTGAATCGCATTTACACTATCGACGCCTAAAAAATAGTCCTCACTCAGTGAAAATTATAGCCAGAGGTCCTGAACACTAAGCGCCTCACAGCTTTGAGCATGGTTTTCAATGATACCAGTTGATTTTATTGCCGCTTTGGTTTCGTTCCAACACTGAGCGATTCTTTGAGAAGAGATGATATATGGTGGAGTAAAATGGTTTTGCGGACACACTACATCCACAGCGTTGCCTGTTATGAATGAAACGGAGTGTATGTTTCTGTCATGTCTCTCACAACAATGACTTTGTATGACATGAACACACTGAATAACAATGTCACTGAAAGCACGTGCACCCCGGCAGCACAAAGAAAATCTTTTTCCATAATTAGCTGTTCGTCTACACAATGTTCTGATGCTTGCTCACAGTAGAAACTTCACTTATAATAGAGAGCTGTGCTGTGCTCTGTGATGAAGAGGCGCAAAGAGACGACGCAGCTCGCGGCAGATGAGCGTAACTTCAAAAATTTTATTCTCGCTTTAAACAAAAATTACCTTCTTTTAAACTTCTGAAATAAAACGCAATTAACTGTTTTAATTAACCTGCCATCGCTGGTATTTTTACTTGGACCAACTCAGAGTGAAATGAAAGAGTTTTTATGATCCCAAACGGACTTTTCTGCAACTTCAGCATTTTATTTCACTCCGACTCATTCAGTTGCATGAGCTTTAACTTTTTTTATGGGTAATAGACATCTAAGGAAGAAAAACTGCCAATTCCTAATTTCCAAATAGTAGATATTTTTTACATGTCATAGTAGTAGAACTTTTCATTTATTCACATTAAAAATAACTATACTGTTCAAAACTACAAGCTCTGAATCATATCAGAAGCCAACATCTTTGCAAATGTCATTAAAACATTTGTGGAGTATCTTCTAAAAATCTGGATTTTTGGTCGATCATTGAGCGGTGCCGGTTTCAAACGTTTTCGCATTGTTCAAACTGCGTTCACCTCACGATTAAATTTTTTCTGCATCTTGCTTAGATTTCACACATTGCAAAAATTTTACATGAATTTTTTTGAACAAATCGGATATGATTGAGAATAATTCTGGGACGTTTGGTTTGGAATGAGCCATCCTTGATAGTCAAGGGATGAAGTTTTGGGTGAACTGCGACTTCTTTCACACTTAGCTTTCCTGATTGTGACCAATTTTCCTACAGTGCTGCTTTCTCTTGACGTAGTTGTTTGTATTTTGAATTTTATTTCTGCTCAGTCTTAATAGCAGGCATAGTTTTTTCCCCAAAAACCCTGCATTTCTGGTTAACCAAAGCTTTGGCACTCATACTCTAAAGTCATCACTGTAAAGAGGCACATAGTACCTTGGTTGTGACAGTGACCAGTGTGACTGACTGCAGGTGCCAGAGAGAATAATAAGTATATAGCAGTCAAAATACCTTTGTATAGCCTGCCCCCATTGAGTGCACCCACTCCATAGCATTTTCTAAATCTCGCCCCCACCCCAGCTGCATATAGCTTAGATCCACGTGCTTTGCACTGACATCGTTGGACAGTAGATAAGTGCAGGTATTATCAACTGAAGGCCTCAACCCACGTAGAGGTGGAGTTCTAAGTGTGGGCGCACTGAGCAAGAAAGTGCACTACAAAATATTCACCATAATGCTGATTTTTTGTGTGGTGTACAAATCTCAACTAACACAGCACTGCAGCATCAAAGTAAACTAGCCACTTGGTGGCACTAAGGCGGGGTAGAAGCCCTTGTGCAGTAATTTATCTGCTGATGGTGGCCCAGGCATATGCAGATGTTCTTCTGTGTAGCAAGTGCACCAAAAGAAAGCCACTGATTGCCATTTGGTGGTGATTTTATCATGTAACCAGGCGCGTCACTACCTCCTTTTTAGCAGCCTGTAGTTGGATATAACCTGAGAATGAGGTAGCAGATGCCCGTTAAAGGATGCCCTCCAACCAATGGTGTGATGACCCCCATAATGTGCAGGTCCACACGGGACGGAGAGGCAAAGAGACACCGTATGGCTCAGTTTAAACAAACAGGTATATTCAATAATTACACATGGTTAAGGTTATACTTCAGAGGCTGGGGCGTCCGAGCTTACGTGCCGACGACTTCATGGGGGCGATGGAGTGGCTCCGGAGTTGGGCTCGAGCGGTTGCTGGCAGAAGCTGCACGCCGTCGGGCTTCGGCACTGAAGGCTCTCTTGGCGAACGATGTCGTCCTCAGCGTGTATGCAGCAGAATTTCAATAGTCGTCCGTTTCTTCGAGGATGGTTCACAAACCCTTCCTCTAGTGTCGTTCGGCTTGGAAGATGAACAGGAGGCGAGCTTGTAGATGATGACAGCAGAGCATAATTTTACAACATACATATACAGAGAGTTAAACTGGAAAAAGCAGAACTGAATTTTCAAAAGAACAAACTTTGCACTACTTTACTCATCGACCGGGCAGGTTAGTGCCTAAGTAGCATCACATTACATGCTAAGCATGGAGCCCCAGCTCAGACTGGACTGCATCCGTTTACATGTGCTTTTAAGCACTTGATTAACAAAGGACTAAGGGCGGTCATTTCCAGTGGCCCGCCCAAAGCATCAATTCTCCAATCCAAAATAACATGCGAGATGGGGACCACCCCTTTGGGTTGGGCTTAGCCTCGAACCCAGAGTCTGTTAACAATACAAACTAAATAAACAACAAAAACGCCACCACTCTCTCTCAAGTGAGAGTATACACAGGCTCTCTCTTCGGAACTAATTCACTAGCGCCTGTCTTTCCACATTCTTGGCGAGTACTGCCTGTCCGCCATGACAGGTGTCCGTCGCGGCCCTTCTGGGAAGCTGTGGGTGCCTTCCCGGCGATAGCCCACGACAAAGGGGGGGGAGGGAAAGAATGTCGTCTTCGCGGTAGCGCATAGCGTCGGCTGTGGTACGGAGCGCTCTGGCCCGCTGACAGCTCCCTTGTCCTGGAATGTAACCGGAAATTGGGGAGGATAAAGCCTGTTTCCCCGGGGCGGCGGCGGGTCCGGTTTTTCTGGTCGTCACTCAAAGAGCATGGCTGGGTAATTGATGATGCCGCTGTCACGGGTCTCCGTCTACGCCGCGCCGTCGAACGTGGATCCTCGTAGCACACACGGAATGTCACAATGGTGTCGATCGATTCTCACCATGTCCTCGTTAATCGCCTTAGACCTGCTAGTGTGACATCGTCATGGGGCGGCAGACGAAGGGGGATAAACCAGGTCTTAATCAGACTAACCATGACATCAGAAGAAGCGGTCAGTGCCATTGTTTGAAGGGCCTTTTTTGAGCGGCTGCTTTGTTCTTTAGTTGTTTCTGAGTGTAGCATGCTCTGATGGCACTCATATCATTTTTTGCGTCTTCATGGCACATATGCTCACGCACCATATTAATTGAAATGCAGGAAGCCCCCATATAGCTGTCATCTGAAATGATTAAATTCTGTGTAGCTATTGCAAGGAGGTTACGGTATATAGAGGCAAATGAAAAAGCTCTTCTCGAGGCAGTGCCATTTTTACAATATATAGCCCTAGTTAAGTTACTGGTGGACACATCTAGTAGCCTCAGAGCATGAAATACTTACAGCGGTTGATGCCATTTTGTGATGGAACCTTAAATTGGCAGAATGTTGTGGCACATTGACCCATCTGCCTTAGTTTTTCAGGAAACGAGGAACTGTGAGAACTAAATTTCTTTTCGTGCAGTTTATTTCTTCCTTGGCTTCATGCAAAAACTTGGGCACAGGTTGTTTCATGAATGTTGTAACTGGAAAACTTCAATTCTTGTAAGTTATTGTTTTACAAAATTTCTCGTCTTCCATGCCTATTTATGTGTTGTCTATGTCTATTAAGTGCATGTGCATTTTTGTCTGCTGCCCAGGTCTGTCCTGCTGCCTGGTCCTCCAGGATAAGAAATGGGTGGACTTGTGAGCAGTTTGGCTGTAACCTTATTTAAAATAAAGGCCATTTGTGGTATGTTTTCTTTTCAGTTGTGAAAAATCTTGTTTTGTTATTGCACTGTGCCTAAATCAAAACGTGCAACTGCTACACATTATACATGCCTGCTTCTTGTGCACATATTGTACCACTACTCTGCATGATTAGAAGGCGAGCCATTGCATTCTGGAGAGAAACACTAACCCATAGTTTGAGAATAAATTTTAAGCCACACCTGATCATACATTCCATTTTTCAGCTGGCTTGAGCTTTCACTTGTAAGGTGCGAAAGTGGTCTTCATAAATTAGTGTTGGTTTATGCCTTAGGGGGAGTACATTATTCATATTAATGCACAGCAAGGTTGCACTAAGGCAATGTAGTGCATAGCTTGTTATTTGTGGGATAACAATAGGCTTTGAAAGGATATCATTATGCTTACAAATGTACCATAACCTGTTAGGAGGACAAATCTGCACTGTTTGGCCATGTATAACATTGCGCCCTTTAAAAAAATATCAAATAGAGCATAGCTTTATGCTGCTGTGGAATTAAATTACGCTGTCTAAAAAAACACTAGACAACCTAACATTGCACTGGTATTGATGGCATAAATTTACGCTGCTGTGGGAGTAAGAGTTAACCTCTTTCGACTAAAATGTTTTCCTGAAAAGGCGTAACTATAGCCTTGGGCAGCATAAACCTACACTGCCTTTCAAGGTGTAACTTTATGCTAGAGAGAGTGTAACGTTACACTGTCGTGGACTAAAAATATACTTTCTGAAAACGTGTAACTATAGTCTTTGGCAACATAAACTTACACTGCCTTTAAAATTGTAACTTTACACAAGTGAGAGAGTAATGTTTACACGGTTTGTCGTGGACCAACACATAGTCTTGGGCAATGTAAACTTGCACTGCCTTTCAAGGTGTAAATTTACACTCGTCAGAAAGTAATGTTTACACTGTTTGTCGTGGGCTAAAACATAGTCTTGTGCAACGTAAACTTGAGGTGCCTTTCAAGGTGTAACTTTACACTAGTGAGAGAGAAACGTTTACACAGTTTGTCGTTGACTAAAACATAGTCTTGGGCAGCATAAACTTGCACTGCCTTTCAAGGTGTAACTTTACGCTAGAGGGAGTGTAACGTTTATACTGTTTGTCAAGGACTAAAACTTTAGTTGGAGCAAATTGTGTAATATTACCCTCTAAAAGGTGTTAGCTCAGCGACAAGTGGTTTACCCCCAAAAAAGAATAAAATTGCACTCTTTTTTTAGAGTGCACGGTGCATACGCCAAGTCAGGAATTGGGCGATCTTGAAATTTGTCGTATTCATCAAAATTATTGTCCGGGCACCTGCACAGAAAATTAGAATCTCAAGAAAATTACGCTGTAACAGAAGGTTTTCAGAGACATACAAGTACTTTGCAAAGTCTTAAATAAAAAGAAAAGTTGAAATTTCCAAGTAACAGCCACAAAGCAGTCGCAGATGACTGATAATACCACACCGCTATCACGCATAACACTGCATAGTTCTCTGGCACAGATTACTTCCATTGCCTCGTACCCTATCAATGGCAGACTCCTCGTAGCACATTACGCAACGCCAAACCGACCGAGCGGCGCAAACGGCCGATGGCTACCGGCATGGCAAGAACTTGTCGTCACACGCTGAGGGCGGAGCGGTTCGCCGACAGCAAGCAGTGCCGGTGAACGAATAAGCAGCAGGTTGGTTTTGCCCGCAAACGTTTGTTGACGCAGTCGAGCATATAGGCGGACATCATGCTTACATTGTCAATGACTCATTTCACGTGATGGAGCGCATACCTAAATGTGTTTGGTCACTGGTGCTTAGGCCATGGTCCTGCGCCATGGTCATCTTGAACACAGAGTGTGCGGTCATTCCATTCATTGCGGTGGTGGATTTATCGGGGTGGCACACGGATTGTTGCGTTTACATTCGGCCCACCACTGGTCGTCAACAGTTCGTAGAGCCTGTTGTATAGGCACTCAGTGACCAACCGAAGGACAAACTTCATCCCACACAGGGCGGCACCATTTAGTAACGCATTGCTGAAGGCAACTATAATACAATCTACAAAGTGTCGAATCGGGATCATGACCTCTATGCCCTGGTCTCCGCCCTCGGGCGAAAGCCAACTTGGGCAACCGAATTAAAACCGAAAGCCGTAAATCAGACTGAGCCAGGCGAAGAGTATGACACTTCTATTCTTGTGTTTGTTCAGAGGAAGTTAAGGGAAGGGGGAGGTCACTGACAGTGACAGTGGTGCTTTTCGTCATCACTGTGTCAAACGCTATGGGAAGCGATTACTGGTCGTGCCCTGAGGTTAATTGACTAATGCAATTCTCGTGTTACACCCTTGCACCCCAACGATCTCCAGGGGTGCAACTAAGGAAAACTACCCATTTAACATCCTGCATCTTAAAGCGGGTCGCATAAATGGGTGTTACCTTATGAAAACACCATTTTCACAAAAATCATGGGTCCTGTAAAGGTTAATAGATGGCATTCCACCCTTAAGGGTGCAAAGTGGTTTACAGTAGCTGTCACACACCTGTAATCCTTCACTATTCACAATGTTAAAAGGCTGCAGGTCTGTGGCGAACAAGAGGACCGGGTCTCTGTCGAGTAAGCTCTTTCTTGATGACGTTGTCGTTTTGCGCCTAGGAACCGTCTGGAAAAATTCTTCACCGTCGCGGCAGCCCTAGCAGCCACCTTCTTGCAGTCGGCTTGTAGTTTGTGAACGTCCATCACGTGTCTTTGCATGTCCGACGTGCTTGCTGTGCTCCCTTAATGTTTAACCCTGCAGTGGCGGAGGAAACACGAAAATATGTGAATTCTCACAGTGAAATGATGAAAAGGCTACGACCAAATAGTTTAGCTCCGTAAAGAAACAAACGTGCTCTACTCACGATTCGAAAGGCATTGAGTTGCCCTCGTTTGATGATTTGGTCAAGCAGCTCTCGCAGAGTAGTCAGTTGCAACTGTCTTCTGCTTTCCCCCAGTGAGGTACGTCAAATGCCCAAAATCTTTCTAAACAAAACTTGACTTCACATTAGAATGCAACGGAATAATTCGGAAACTTACAACCAGCATCTTAAACACTTCGAGGCTAGAAAATTCCATCTCGTTAGCTAAAGTACTCTCGCGCTGGTGCCGTTTTCGGACCCACAGCCACACAGCCCACGACCGTCAAGTCGTGATTCCCAGGATCTGAGACTACTCGTTGCGCCATGTTGCACTTTTTCAGATGTTTCGGAATTGCACGTTGGCTGCCGCGAGGAGAGCGAAGTTTCTTTTGTTTGTTTTGTGTTGCTTCATTGCTCAACTCCTTGACATGATTATCAGCATCTGACAAAGAAAACAATTAAACATCAAAACAAAATCCCAAACGCAGGTAGATTAGCTGGGAGAAATATATTTATTCATATTCAGAGGGCGCGCCGATCAGTTGGCGTCCGCGGCGGCGGCGCAGCTAGTGCAGTCGGCGGCGGCGCACCGAAGCCTCGCCGCACACCTCTACGCAGGCGCTGCAACGCAACGTCCGCTGGCTAGCGTACGTACGCAAGACGCAGGGCTTGCGCTTGTGTTCGGCGCATACGCACTACCGTCCCCGCAAGCTCCTTGCGTACGCTAAGCCGTTACGTACGCACAGCTAAAACTGTATAGTATTCTTTTCAGCTATCAATACAAAACTCTCGTTTAAGGAAGTTGTGACGTATGTTAGGTCAACAATACGTACACACAGGACAAGCGAAAAGCGATAGCGGCGTAATTAAGTACTATATATATATATATATATATCCCCGCAATCAATTTATTTGACAGTTCAATGTTAGTGCTGCCGCCGTGGCTCAGTGGTTATGAAGCTCGGCTGCTGTCCCGACGAAAGACGCGGGATCGATCCCGGACGCAGCGGTCGAATTTCTATGCGATGGAGGCGAAATTCTAGAGGCCCGTGTACTGTGCATTGCCAGTGCACGTTAAAGAACCCCAGGTGGTCGAAATTTCCGGAGCTCTTCACTACGCCGTTCCTCATAGCCTGAGTCGCTTTGGGATGTTAAACCCTAACAAATCAATCAGTTCAACGTTAGTGTACATGAGTCTGACTTTCATTCCTGGAACTATCGTCTCAAGCCACCAGCTACGGCGCAATCAGATTTGCGGCTCACGCGTCGTATAGAATTTTCTCCGTGATATATAGTACAATTTTATGAGGCGAGTGCGAAATTTTCGCTCTCTGAGTTTTCATTCTATTCCCCTTCCCATTTACCTGTCTTTTAATCATGACCCATCGGCATATATGTTAGGCATAGTTCTGAGGAATGGGAGTGATTCCTTATTGTAAATGTTTTCATCGAGCCAAGTTTGTAAGGTAGAATCTCGGTACATGTGTTGACTGTATTGAAGATACGCAGCTTAAGCATCTGCATTCTGTTTTCTTTTATTTCGGTGCTACGGTCACTATGAGCAAGCGGGCTACAGCGCTCCGCCCCAGATGCAGGCATGAAGCCAGCGGTAGGGTCGTCGCGCCTCTAGCGGCGGCGGGCGACGTAACTCCAGGAGAAAAAATCGCATTGCTTCCGCGGAGAATGCGAAGGCCGCATGAAAGAGCGCGCGCGCCCTCCTCGAGACCGCCCGTGCTTGACAATAATGAGTGTCAACACTCTCCTCCGCGCGGCGCTTACGAGCAGCTGGCTATCGAGTGCTCCCAGAGGGCTGCAGTCCGTCTGTGCCTGGGACTTCCCCGTGGCTCCCAGGTCCCGGCCACACTTGCAGAAGCCGGTGTGTGGCCCATGGTGCTGCAGGCTCAGCGGACCGCACTCCGCCATGTTGAGCGACTGAACCTCGCCCCGGGCGGACGTCCCCTCCTGAGCGCCTCCTCGGCCATCCTCATTCGCGAATGCGGAGGGTTGCCCAGGAGCTCGAGCAGCTGGTGGGTGGGCAGCCAGAGCACCTTCCTCCCCCTCCACGACGGGCCTGGGCCATCTCTTCCGGGTGCTCATGCCATCACGTGGCGCCAAGCCAAAGCGCCTCACCCCTGCAGTTGGCCTCCGGCAGGAAGCAGCAGCGACCCTGGAGGAGGACTTGGCGGGCTGCACGCACGGACGGGTCGGTCCTCATGGGTGCCTGCCCGTCTGCCGCAGCTGCTTGCACTGCACCTTCGTTGGGAGAAAGCCAGCAGGTCAGGCTTCCGCATGTGGCCAGCTCGACCGCAGCAGAGCTGGCGGCCCTCCACCTGGCTGCCGACATCCTGGAGTCCCACCCCGCACTGCAGTCTGCGGCCATTCTGAGCGACTCCAGGGTGGCCCTCCAGCTTCTGCAAGAGCCACGGGGCCGGCTGCCCGTCGTACGCAAGCTTGTCGCCAGACTGAACGGCATCTGTTCCCGTGGCTGCTCTATATCCCTGGCCTGTATCCCCAGCCACGTCGGAGTCCCAGGCAATGAGGCAGCAGGTGCTCTTGCCAAGGTTGCCCACGGAAGCCATACCCTCTGCTCTACTGCTTTAGTGCCCCTGGATGTTGAAGTTGATGTTTATTGCGGTAATACATAGTTCTTGCCCTTGAGGCAGGGCCAAAGGAGGGAACACATCCTCCTGACTAGGCCCTGGCCTCGGAGGGCACCGACGGTGCCGCAACAGTGGCGCGTCAGCAGTCGCTCTTCACAACAACAGTTGCATAAGAACAAGCAACATTATCCAGAATATTCTGGTGTGTCAAAATGTACATATGAAAAAGATTAGGTAACAGTGCGGTGCAAAAAGCAAAAGGAAAGTAAAAAAGTTGATTAGTAAATTTAAAGGCAATGAGTGAAAAGAATGCTCTTTTCAGGGTGGGAGTAAGAAGTGAAAAGAAAAACGAGAGAAGGTCACAAGACCGCGCATTACAAAAATCATGCAGACAGTAATATCAAATTTCAGCATTCACGCTTAATTTTGCGAGCTGTTTTACATTTCTTTGCAATATCAATCAATTTAGGGTGAGCAATACAGATTACCACGATTTGATATTCCACAGTTTCCTTTCTATAATTCGTACGAGAGTGCACTACTACAACTGAGGTTTTCCGAAAAAAGTAACTTGTATCTCTGCTAAGGTATTGATTATAGAAGCTGTTGTAGTCCTGCGTTATTTTTGTGTATACAAGAAGGCATAATATGATAGTGTAGGAGACTGTAACAGGTGGTATAGCAAGCTGCTTCATTAGTTCACCTGCGCTGATGTAGATTCTGGAGGGCATCAATAATCGAACCGCTTTACGTTGGAGCGCTAACAATTTTTCCATTTCAGTTCGGCCGCAGGTGCCCCAAACTAATAAACAGTAGTTGAAATATGAATGAACAAGTGAAAAGGACATTTTTTTCTTGAACCAAGTGGGTAGATGATAACGAAGTCTATATATGATGCCTATAGACCGTGCTGCTTTTACACGAACCTTGTTTTTGTGATCAGACCAGCTTACAGTTCTGTGAAAAGTGACGCCAAGAAATGAATGGCTGTCCACTTGCTCTAGTGTAGTCGACGCGTAGCACAGTGTGATATCATAACCAGTCGGCTTATTTTTGGCACGGAAAAGAATAAATTTTGTTTTCTTTGTATTCAGTTGAGGTTTGTTCAAATACAACCAGGTATTTAGTTCTTGTAGCCAAGCATTTGACTTTACTTCTATTTCTTATAGATTAGCGCCAGAGAAAAAAACATTAGTGTCGTCGGCATATAACACAATCTGTTGAGTCATTGGAATGTTGACAATGTCGTTTATGTAGAGTATAAACAACAAGGGACCTACTATTGATCCTTGTGGCACGCCGTATTTAATAAGTTGCATGTCAGAATGAGAACCATGTAATACACAAAACTGAAATCTTGAGCTGAGGTAGTTACGAATAAGGACTAGGGCTATTCCCTGTTCCCAGAACAATCACGGAGCGGCAGCTGCTAATGGAGTACCCCGACTCCAGGGTTGCCCAAGGGACACCCCCTAAACGCCCGCCAGATAAGGGGATCACCAGACGGCAGGGGTCCCTCCTCCCCCGGCTCCGCATCGGATGCTCTTGGACCGGGGCTAGGCTCCATCGCAAGGGTTTGGCCCTCACGGCGGACTGCTCTCGCTGCGGTCATACAGAGGAGACCACCGATCACGTCCTCCTCGCCTTTGCCATCCATCAGGCAAAGCTTGCTGCCTGCTACAGGGACCTGAGCCTTCTATCTGACTCGGCCAGTGCCCTCCTCTTCCCCACCGGTCCCAACGCTTCCAAGGCGCTCCGCTATCTCCGCGCCTTCCTGGAGGAGACGGGCCCGGACGGCTATTGCTAGCCCAAGGCAGCTGACTGACTGATTGATACGACTGCGTCTCCCGCATCTTTACGCTCCAATTTTGCTCCTTCCTCTGAAACTCTACCTATCCTTCTTCTCTCTATCTGCACACCGGAAGTGGTGGTGGTGCGTTAACATCAGTCACAGGCCCGTGCACATTCCTTTCCTCTGCCCCTTTCATCCACGTACTACTACGCGCTGCGCTTTGCTCCTTGTTTCTCCTTGCGCGTCGGCTCCCAACGCTGCACAAGGCACGCCTTTTCGTCCAGGCGCCTGTAGGCCATCCGCAGCATTGAATTCTGGCGCATGTTTTGTGGTTGGCTGGGGGCCGCACTGAGTTAGCAAGTCTTCATAGATGGTGGTTGAAGCATTGGTAATGCTGTAAGTTACTTTGTGGGTAGTTTTCTTTTCTGTTTATGCCGTCCCAATCGGGCGTTCTTATGCGAAACAAATCTCTTTGTGGATTTGAAGCTTCATAAACTCTCTGTGCCGCGAAATAAGGGGTTCAGGTGCGTGTATCGATGTTAGTATTGCCGTTAGCAATATCTATCTGTTTTAGTATTTGTTGAGTCCGTGCGGGCATATAAAGCGCTTGTATTATGTTTGTCAGGCGTTGTGATACGATAGTAGCGAGTGCAGAGCAACGCCAGTGTTCAGTTTCCTAATGTTAATGCGGCTCTAGTGAATTGCACCTGAACCATATGACAGACTGTAATACGGGACAGGGTCAGCGACGCCGGCAACCAGTCATTGACCCCAATAATAGGAGCTGGCACACATGACCTTCTGCATTTCAATGCGAAATCGTTTAAGGACCGTCGAGCGGAAAAACCGGCGCCGTGCGTTAAATGACGTTAGTTGAGTGCGGTGGTACCATGACGAGTGTGGTGTGATGCATAGGAGAGAAGCATAAGAGCAATACTGATTAACAATGCGTAGGTAATGAGCGAATCAGAAGTGACTGCTAATTAGTGGGCGTTAATTTTTCAGGTGTAGTGTGTGAATAAAACCGGCCAGAACACCAATGCACTGAATGGAAATAAAATATTAGTACTTGAGTTTAAGAATTCAAAGTTGTGACCCCTAATTAGGAAATAAAACGGCTAAAAATGCTCTGTATGAAAGGACCAAATGGTAGTACCTAATTACCGACCCCTAATTTGTGACATGTATTGAGTGAAATAAATGTTCAAAATGCTCCGAATGTAATGAATCGTACCTGTACAGGGCGTAGTAAAGAACTAAATAGTAACACCTGTTTACAGACGCCTAATTAGCTAAAATTAATTAGTGAATGAAACGGCTAAAAATGCTCCCAATGCAAACAAAAAGACAGTACCCGAACTGGAATTTGTAAAGGACTAAATAGTGACAACTAATTGCCAAACCCAAACTAGTGAGAAGTAATTAGTGAATAAATTACCAAAAACGCTCCAAATGTCAAATTACCAGTACTTGAGCGCAACGTAATAAATGACCAAAAATAGTACCTAACTACTGACCGCTAAATAATGAATGGTAATAAGTGGCCTAAATGACCGAAAAATTCCGAATGTAATCAAATTAACAGCACTTAAACTGGAGGTAATAAATTACTGAATAGTGGCACCTAATTATCGACTATTTATTAGCGAAAAGTAGCTAATGAATGAGCCGACTTGAACTGCAGTCCACTATGCACTGATGACTGAATTTTAGGAGTGGCTCAGCCAAAATTTCGGAGCGACCATCGAGCTGGGCGTGGTCCATTATACTTCGATATCAATTTTGGTCCAATTTCCTAAGTCGATTTTTAGGTGACCGGTGCCAAATTCTGTTGATGGCCGGTTCTAATTTCGGTGTAACCATCCAACTAGGCGTGTTTTATTATACGTGTATATTAATTTTGTTACAGAACCCCATGTGGTCGAAATTTCCGGAGTCCTTCACTACGCCGTCCCTCATAGCCTGAGTCGCTTTGGGACGTTAACCCCTCATAACACCCCCCTAAAAAAATTGGTGCAATTTGGCTAAGGTCAATTTTTGGGTGAACCGTGCCTAATTTTTGAGATGGCCCAGGCCACCAAAGTCGAAGTTCAAATCATGGTCGGGTCATGACTGACCCTGGCTGTGTCTTTCATGAATAGGCAAAGTGTACGCTAGGCTTTATGATATAGTGTTCATATGCAACTGTTGCTATGCAGCTGCTTTAGAAGTAAGCAGAAAAGCTTTTTCTTGAGGTAGCAGCCTCCGTATTAGTGCTTTCGCACCAAAAATACCACAGAAAAGCTTTTACACCAAGAGCGGAAGGCTCACAGCCACTGCATGGTCATAGATATCAACTTAAAGCATCCGCGATCTCTTTGCGACTCTGTCAACAGAGCCTGTAACTCAGCCAAAAGCAAACTGCAAATCATCAACCACTAATACATGGCCACGGTATTAAAATCAAACGCAACAACTGGAGAACTACAGCGTGGAATAGCTAGTGCTGAACATCCCTCCACGTAAGGGATGGAGATAGCGAACAAGTTTGAAACAACTCATCTGTAAGGCACTGTTTGGCTTTCGGTAAAAAAAGGAAACGACTTCTACCCTGTTCAGGAAAGGTGCGCTCAAGCTCACTTTCAAATGCATGCCTTTCGCAGTACAAATCAATATTTAAGGTGCTGCTACGCTGTTCGTTGTCGGAATGAAGTCCTTTCTGCGAGTGTTGTGAAGCCACTGCTTCCTTTAAGCCATCACGCTTTCCTGCGGGATCGTAAAAACGGCGATGCCAACCTCACGCATATTACTGCAGTTTAATGCACAGCAGCGCGGCATAACGCGAGCGCTGAGCACGGAAACCAATGCGTGCTACGTCCGCTGCACCCATGCTAGGCGAAAAATGGCGCGAATAGAAAAGAAAGTCACAAGCAAAACGCAAGCGGGGTGCGTTTCTATGGGAAACGGCAGGGATACCAATCGGCGTGATGCAAAACCAGGCTTGACGCCCATGCCTGCGGCCTGGCAGTGCAGAAGCGAGGAGGTCGCGTGGCGGCCGGGAAGTTGTAAGAGTGGCGGTACTTTGAAATTATCTAGGGACTTTACTGCACGCTAGAGTGCCTTGGAATCCTTGACTAAGGACACCGCGCACAAAGACCGGTCTCCCTTCTTTAACTTCTCTTTCCTGTACTGGTAATGTGAGGAAAAAATATGAAGCGTTAGAGTATTTTGGGCACCAAGCATGCCTATTCTTTTTCGCGGCTTTTACTTGGCGCCCCGGCCGAAGCAATCTTGCAGTTCTCGCGCTTTATTATTCATTAGAAATTCTGCGCATATTCTGAGAGCCCAATGTTATCACCCCGTTTACATTTAACATTGCCACCTCTATTCATAAATATATTTCGCGCAGTCATTTTCCTCGGAGACAAACAAAAAATAAATCGTTGGAAGATAATTAGGATAATATGATCATAGCAAGAACTACTGCAACATATTTCATGGATGATCGATATGTGTGGCTGGAGATATAGCGTGGCATAGTTCATACGAGCATATAAAAGCTGACAACGACATTTCTGTACAACGGCCTAGGGTCCTTCGCCAAAAGAATGCCAGAATCTGCATGAGTGTATTGATTTATTGAAAATTACGGCTTTTTTATGACAAGCTGTGTGTGTTTGTGGTTGTGAGTCTCTATAGGTGTTTTTAAGACGAAAGTCTTAGCTCTTCATAAATTGGCGGACAACGCTTTAACACTCCCGCATAAACGGTGTCAGCCTTAAATTTCAGCACAGTCGAGACTAGGAGAGAAAGAAAAAGAAGATAGCTATGCGGCTGGCATATGTAAAATATAAGAGGGATGCTCCAAATGCACTCCAAAAATTGGAGGGGACACTTAAGCTCCGCCTTAAGGGTAAGACTCGGTAGCGTAGTGGGTCAAGTCTCATATATGCTGAAGGTCATTCTCTACTTAACATTCACAGATCCCTGGGAGTCCTCATATCCCTCGAGACGCAGTGGTGGGTAGGTTAAGCGATGCGGCACTGACCTGCGATGGCAAGTGCTTCCAGCGGTGGGCTTTGTGTGGCCTAGGTTGCTCTTCTCGAGCAATCAATCAGTAATTTAACTGCCACTTGCCACGTTGGACAGTTTGCTTACTATCCGGTGGGCAGGTTGGGATGATGCCGCAAGGTCATGTGACCTATGTGGCCAACCTGCCTCCTAAGTTGCTCTCTGGAGACCACTTGCCAGAGCGATTCTAAGCAAAGGAGAGAGGAAAGGGAAGGGGGGGGGGGGGCGTGAGGTGGCCCAGTGCCGATATTTTCAATGAGCAGATATATTCTATAATCTTCGTAGAATCATTTAAACTGGAAACTGTGAACAAAAATTTTAACCAGCCTGAGGAGATGCTCAGCAAGAATATGTCGAACACTTTGGACGCTAGGCGAGATGAATGGGCACATCATACTGATTGTTAAGGGCAATAATCTCATTTTCATGAACATTGACAATACTCCAAAATTCTGGAGGGTTACTGGATAAATTCTCAGTCAACGTAAAGCAAAAAGAGTAAACTTCAGAATCATTCACTGCTCTGAAGTAATTGGTTCCTTGTGCAAATATACCTCTCAGAATTCTATTATTTATATGTTGTTTGCTGATGGGTAGTGGTGCTTTTTTTAATTAAAAACATTATAGCGTAGTAAACTTCTCGCAGTTCGTAGCAGCTCAACGAAATGCAAGACTCGGGGCACGGCCGGAAAACGAACAAACAAAAAATAATAGGCGGGGTCCCTTTTCCAATTTCGGTGGGCGCGCAGGGCGCACCCAGACTTCCCACACTTTTCTCTCACGCCCTTGAGAAACTGAGAAAAACGTGCGCTTATTATGAAGAGAGGCTTGAGGAAGAAGTAGCTGGGCGGCTGTCGCAAGAAAACCAGCCTCATTTTCTAGCAATTCGTTTCTGCCAGAGAAAACATAAATATGAGATGGCTAGAGGGAAGCCATGGACTTTAAAAAAGCTTTACAAGGGGAAGAATCGTAAATATTTAAGGATAAAATGTGTTTATTCATATCGCTCGAAAATTTTTATTCTGTAGATGTTTGCGGTACATTTTTTGAGAATGAACATAGGTGGTAGGTGGGTATTTTACAATATAAGACCCGGTGACATAAGAGCTGGACATCTGACGCTACTAAAAAATGGACATCCTTTTTTTATGTCCAGGTCATTTCAACGTGCTCCAGCGCTTTACATTTCTTCCTAAAAAATCAACAGGACGCTAAGAATTCAAGAACACAGACTCTCATTCATGCCGTCCACAGCGCCACTGTGCAGGCGCCGACTTCTTGGGCATCCTGATCAGCGGCGTCGCAAGGGAGGCAGGCAGCGTCCTCTGGCAGGATGTCGCCCGTACCTGCCGGCGCCGCGATACGTGATGCTGTTGGTGCGATCACAGACGCCGCTGCAGCCGCCACCCGAGCCTTCCTGTTTCGGCTGCGGCCCGCACATTATTCTCTTAGCCTACCAAGCATAAAACAAGACAACAACAAGAACAAGAAGCAGCAGGACGTGCCGCGTGCAGAAATTCTTGTAGCGACACTGGTCAGATGACAGACGCGAGACTTCACACGGGACCAGCGGAAGCGTGGGAGGGGTAGCATGTTCGCACGCGCTAAGTCAGAAGCCGTTTGGAAGAATGCTGGACTTCGCGCAAAAGGTAATGTTGTCAAAATAAAGCCTTCCTGCTTCTAAGACAATTTCATTGCATCGAAGGTATTCTCGCGATGATCCGGGAAACCTAATACACTTCTCCAAGGCTACGTATAGGCCGGAGAGAGCGTTCAATCCGTAACCCCCTCCCCCTAAATTCAACTTTTCCGTCCTATCAATTCTTTTCAGCTTATACTTGATTTTGTTCGTTTTATGGCTGTGCATTGCGCCTAAATTCGCCGAAACGAGCAGAGGCGCATTTCTTGAGGGGGAACTGCAGCTACAGTTTGCTGCGGGCTTATCAGCGGCCATATACTTAGCAGCTACCTTGTCATGCAATACTACAGTACAGTATTGTGGCTTGCCATGTTTTGTTGCAAGCTGGACACGCATTTCACTCCGACACAAATATTAGTGTCGGCTACTGCCACTGAAGAAGCTGGGAATGGTAGGACTCAGGTTTCAAGTAGCCTCGAATAAAGACTACAGAAGTAAAGGCTGCAAAATTTTCAATAACAGAGAACGCTGAATTGACAATTTTTTCATGCTGAAATAAAATACGCACAGTAATTCATGGCATGCAGATTATAGCAAGTGAAACTGCCCACTCGTCCGCTTAAGGCCGCACAAGGGCCCTTAGATCACAAAGAAAAGTGAAGCCTAGAAGTGCAGGCGGAAGTGAAACTAATCGTCGCAAGCTCCGCAGCCCCCTGGTTGACGATCAGGGTATCTCAGGCTGAATGACCAAAATGAAGTATGAGTATCGAATGAACATGCGGTACCAGGTTAAGGCGTACCTGCACGCAAGACGAAAACGATTAGGAAACGACCTACGCCAAGGCGAAGTTACGCTGTGAAGAAACTGGTTCACTACGTATTTATTTATTGATTGATTTATTTGAGTACCCTAAGGGCCCATTAGGGCATTACAAAGGGGGGGGGGACGAAAAAGTTCAAGCATGAGTGAAATCTGTACAATGTAAATATATGAAGGCATTAGAAACCATAAAAAACATCTAGCAGAAGCAAACAAAGAAAGAAAGAAAGAAAGGAAAGAGTAACGAAGTTTATACAATGTTTAGTAGCGTGAAACACACATAAGAACCTAAAATGTGAAAACTTTTTGAATACATTACTGGTGTGACTGCAGTGTGGACCACAATGCAGGAACTCCTCATCATAATAAGCAAGCAGCTTATGTAGACAGATGGCTGGAATTCGAAGTGAATCTATGGTGCGACATTCAGTTTCTCTCTTCTGAACTCAGTTACTTACACTTAAGATTGCCACGAATGAGCGTTATAACTGCCATACTGCCCGATAATTTTGGCCACCTTTATTAAACGAATAATGAGGGCAAGTTAACCTGCACCGATAAATCACCACAGTCTAACGGAAAAGAGGCTGCTTGCGCTGAGAACGAAGATTTGTTGAAGTAAAAAAAAGCTATGAAGTACAGGTATCGCCGTGACAAGTCAATTTCGCAAGAAAACTACTTTGCGTCGACATTCGTTGGCCGCGGATCACATAGGCTAGGATACAGCACCATTCACTTCCAAGCGGTCACTAAAAGGTAATTGAACTTTCTAAGCTGATGAATCAAGCATACCATATTAGGGCAATGGTACCGGTTCAAACAGCATTTTTGGCGGGAAAATCGCAAAAAGAACATTACGCCCTCATTGTAGACAGCACAGCAGGCAACCTATAAGCAATTGCATTTTCTTCTTTACAGTGTGGTTAAGAAGGCCATCATGTTTTTTGTGTATATAGTGCAAGTTTGATCTGAATAGTGGGCATAGTTTTAAACGCAGTTTTGTCAGGAAAAAATTCGTTGTTTTGCTTTTAGACAAAAGTCAACATAAACAGAATCACTCATAAAATCGACTTTCTCACGAACAAAAGTTACATCGATAGTTGTCCTCAGTGTCTCTAACATTATACTGCGAGATTATCTTTTGCCTGCATTATTGTTTTTTGAGGAAAGGAAACGGCGCAGCAACTGTCTCACATATCTCGGTGGACACCCGAACCGCGCCGTAAGGAACGGATAAAGTAAGGAGCGAAAGAAGAAAGCGGCTTATATTTTTAAGACCTTGTAACGGACGGTGACAAACCAAACAGGCCGCGTTTTGAAAATAAAATGTACTGACGCTAGCTTTATTATATTTTATCAGGCATTCAGCAGCTGAGTAGTTTGCTTCCAAATTTTTGGTAAAAACTCCTTCGACCGCTTTTCAACGCCGACACTTGAAATGTACAATGAACTGTATTGTGTGCACTTCTGACGCCAATTGTATGCAAGGATTTGTACGGGATATTAGGCCTTATGTGCCTTTCAACTCCTTCGCTTCTCTTAAAATTTCATGAGAGCGTCCAGAGCATTAAGAAGACCACGTTTTTACCTATTTTGCCCAAAATGGATTATTACTTTGTTGCTCTGCTGCTGAGGAGCGGCGTAATTCATATGACGTCAGGCATGCTTCACTCTCATAAAATGTGCTATCTGGACATGCTCTTCAGGCGGAATTGGCCTTCGCAGACTACAAAGGAGGTCTTCGCTTTCACATTATCGTATTTCCTCTACACACGCAGGTCAGAGAGATTCTTATGTCGCTACAAGACAGAAGAAAGAATAGAAAACTGGGTGGATTCCATGAAGCTGCGAACTTGGCTAAGAAAGGGAACCGAGAAAGCTGTCTCATGCTCCGGAGCCGGAAGCGTCCCAGACGCATTCCCGCGACAAGAACGCCGGCGGTGCCCTCTTACGACCAGCGGCGCTGCCACGCACGCAGACTTCCCTTGCACACGCGGCTAGGCTGTCACGTGATCAGTGGAAAAGACCGCTTCCGGTACTGGCGTCGGCAGGAGGCGCAACGAGCCATGGAATTGTAGGAAAACCTCCAGAAAGCGTTGATTGGCCGCACCTGGAAGGTCACATGATCCTGCCTGGAGACGCCGGTAGCGCGTGAGAAAGAAACGGCAGTCTACGCAGTCGCACTCGACAGCCAGATGCGTCGCTGTGCACAGCAACCAACTCTGGTCAACACCAAGCTTCTGGAAGCAAGTCATCAGGCCTGAGGCATCAGTTTAGCCGGCGGTGGGCCCGAGCGGTAATGTTTGCCACTGCTACATTCAAGCACGGATTTAATTAACATAGACTACTGCCTGTGCACAACGTGCTTGCTTCCGCTTAATATTAGGGCCAAGCAGCCATGACCAGTGACGGCAGTCGTCGTCCGTAGCATTTGTGTGCAAGCCGTCGCATATGTATGTAAGGAAAGCCTATTTCGGAGGATAGGATCGCACTATGATAAAATAAGAAATCTAGCAGTAGTTAAACAATAAATTTTTTTTATTTTTTTTATTCATGAAATACAGCGGACACTAAGTCCAAGCAGGTTGGGCGTACAAGTGAGCGAAATAAGAATGAAATAACACTGGAAAATAGACAGAAATAGCAATAATTGGTTAGACCTCATGGGGCAATGGTTGGTTTATTTGATTCCAATCTATTATAGTTCGTGGGAAGAATGAAAAGTTGTAGGTGTCTGTTTTGGCGAATATAGGGGTTAGAAAACTAGGGTGGTAATGTCGAGTTTGTCTGGCCGATAACGGCTTTAAGTATAATGAGGGGTCCAGACCAAATTTATTCTCTAATAAAAGCGCAAGAAACTCTAACCTGAACTTTTGTCTTCGGAGTTCTAGTCGTTCAATTTGGTTAATTTCCATCAAAGTGGTGGGGGAGTCAGTCTTTGCATATTTATTAAAGATGAATCTAACAGCCTTTCTCTGTATTCGTTCCAAATTGGCTATGTTAGATTTGGTATACGGGTCCCACACTACGCATGCGTATTCGAGTTTTGGTCTGATTATAGAAGAATAACAAAGTAGCTTGATGTTAGGAGGCGCGTTCTTCAGTTTGTCTTAAGCAGCACAATTTGCGAAATGCGGAAGAGTAAATGTAATTGATACGCAAGTTCCCCGTTAATTTGCTAGTTATAGTTATGCCTAAGTATTTGTAGTTAGATACTTGTTCAAGAGGGGACGAAATTAATTTGTATGTGTAACTATGTGGTATGTTTTTTCTTGTAATCGGAAGATACTCACTTTTGTCAGCATTGAGAACCATGCCCCATTGGTCGCACCATTTCAACACATTGTTCACAGCATTGTTCAAAACATTCTGGTCATCCCTATTAGTAATTTCTTTGAATAATATACAATCGTCTGCGAACAATCTTATATGCACTGATGGGCTAATTACTTGAACAATGTCATTAATATATAAAAGAAAAAGCAGAGGGCCCAAGACACTTCCCTGTGGTACACCGGATGAAACTGGAAGAGAGCCCGAACATTGTCCACCAACTTCAACAAACTGCCTGCGGTCCTTTAAGTATGCGGTTATCCAAGTTATGAAAATCTCAGGAATGCCATTATGTTTCATTTTTAGAATTAATTTATCATGAGGAACTTTGTCGAACGCCTTGCTGAAATCTAAAAAAATTGCATCAATTTCGTCCTTACTATCTATACAGGAAATCAGTATAGGGAAGTGAAGCTCGTAGGCTATGCAGAGCTTGCGACCTTGTTGCATCGTATAGTTCACAGGAAAGTTCTTGAGGTTCGTACAATCACGTAATTACTGGCGGAATCGAAGTTGGGAAGGGCTGCGTAAGAGGGTGCTGTTATTCCTACCTTTCTGTTCCACGTTTTGGTCAGCGACGCATGCAAAATGTCATTTTACTTCTCATCGCGGTAACAAATTCAATGGTGCCGTGACTAGATAGCAGCTTTCGTGATGGCGCTTATGGCAAGATTCTCAACCAACCACACACGCATATAGTGATGGTGTCAGTGATGCAACGGTTCGTTGGAAAATGAGAGGACGGAACAAGAGTACACCTAAGCTTGCTGCATCACTTGTGAATACTTGAGTCTTTTGAGAGTCAAGATTCCCACCCTCTGCTCATACTTTCACGAAGAGAAGCGAGGCAGGAAGTCTCCTTCCATTCTTACTTTCTTATGTATTTACTTCCTTCCTTCCTTAATTAGTTACTAATTACCTACATAATTACTTGCCTAAATATTTACTTAATTAGTTACTTAATTACTTCCTTCCTCTACGTCTCCATTGCTTTAATTTCGTGAACCCCTTTCTTTCCCCTCCGACCTCTGCCTTCCTCTTCCTTTCCATTGCTCTTTCTTTGTTTTCTTCTTGCTTCTTTTTCCACCTTCTCTTCATTCTCATTACTTTTCCTTCCTCTTCCCCTTCCTCCCCGCAGGGGGGCGTCTGCAGCTTGCAGACGTCGGTGAGTGGCGACACCGCGGGTTCCCGAGCATCCGCAGGGCATCCCCGCAAGGGGATGATGGTGAACCGTGCATCACCACGGACCCGAGCACCCGCGCCTCGCCGTGCGTGGCATCGCCGTGTCCGGGGAAAAGGGGATCCTGGTGGTTGAGCCGATGGCGAGCGTTTGGACCTTTTAGGCCCCTCGGCGGAGGCAACACACCACTTTGGCCCCAGCTTCCTGTAGACGGCACCTCCGGCCTGACCCGACCGGGGGAAATCGGCAGTCGCCTTTTCCTATCCTCCCCTCTCTCTTTCACTTTCCTACCCCTTTCTCACAACTCTCCTGTCTCCTACTCACTTTTAGTTTCTTCCTTTTTTCCTGGCCGCAAGGGTAAACCTTGTGTGGCCAACCACCCTGAGTTGCGTCATATTGGGTTATAGTTGGGGTGTACAGCTGGCGTGGGTAGGACTTGTTTACAAGTTCCTGTCCCGTCCCCATGTTGGGCTCCATGGTGGGTGGCTGGCACCGTAGCCGAAGAACACACTTATCCTATGGCTAACCTGCTCTCAGCAACTTATCGCCCTCACAAAAGAGGGTGGACCGAGGTAACTCAAAATTTCATGACAAAAAAGAAACAAAGTTCTCCTAAGTTTCATGTGATTCATAGTGAGCAAAGTGACAAATCTGCTAGAATAATCTCCCCATTCATTGTAGAAAACGTTTGACGGGTGCCATGGGCTTTGGCTACACGGCTACAAAAATGGCCAGTGGAGACCTCTTACTGGAACTCCGAGATAGCATCCAACATTCAAAACTTTCCAACGTTGTGTCCATGGGTGATATCCATGTTTGCACATCTGCCCACCAATCCTTCAATAGAGTCCAGGGTGTAATTTCAGAGAATGGTTTTCTGCACCTCACTGAACAAGAAATCAAAGAAGGGCTTGCTGAAAAAAACGTCGTTGACGTCCACAGGATAAAAATAAGAAAAGAAGGAAAAGAAATCCCAACAAAGCACATAGTCTTGACATTCGCACATAGTACTCTCCCAGATTCAATTGAAGTGCGTTACATAAAAATAAATCTGAGACCATACATTCCTAACCCTCGACGATGCTTTAAGTGTCAAAGGTTCGGCCACGGCTTAGTGAGTTGCCGCGGTCGTTAACTTGCGCAAAATGCCCTTCAAAAGATTACTCTTTTGATGACTGCGACGTCGCCCCACGCTGCGCAAACTGTGAGGGAGACCATGCCGCATACTCCGGGGCGTGTCCGTCCTGGAAGAAAGAAAGAGCAATAATCAAATTCAAAACTACTGAAAACATTTCGTTCAAACAAGCAAGATGGCGATGCACACAAACAAGCACGTTCTCCTTCACAGCAAAAACAAAGTTTGCCGATGTGGTGTATGGGCACGGCGCACCACAACAGGCTTCGGAACCTGCCCAGGCCACTCGCAGTGAGCCTGTCGTGGGGCCATCCGCGCCCCCAGGTGAAGTAGGTAACACTACTCCACCAACCCAAGAAGAGGCCTCGCAGACCCCTGTGTCAGCGGCCCCCAGGACCTCCTCCCACAGGTCGAGGTCCAACTGTAACCTCCACGGTCCCTCCGCACGGTCGTCCAGCGCCTCTGCAGAAACGATGGACACGACCCAGAGCAGCCCCGTGCCATCCACGTCGGGTGGTCGGCGGAGCTCTCTGGATCGGTCAAAATAGACAGGCCCCGAATCAAGGGACCATAAATACCTTAATCAAGTTTTAACTACACAGGAAAACAAGATTAAGATGGCTTTCATAACGCAATGAAACTGTAGAGGACTTATGAATAACTACAGTGACATAAAAAATATCCTAGGAGCATACGCTCCTGTTGCGTTAGGCCTACAAGAGACAAATTTAAGGCCTCAAAACAATAATTTTCCTAAGAATTATGCTGTTTTCCGCCGCGAACGAGAACAGGCGAGCAGGCTGTCAGGAGGTGTGGCAATTATAGTAAAAAACGGTGTCCCGGCTAGTGAGCTTAAACTAAAAACAAGACTTGAGCCTGTAGCAGACACTCTGCTTGCACATAAAACGATTACAGTGTGCTCTGTATATATTGAGCCAAAGCTGAAATTAACACTCCTTGAATTAGAGGCTCTTTTAAAGCAGCGACCAGAGCCATACCTGGTAGTTCGCAACTTTAATGCACATTCTCGTTTTTGGGGAAGCGAGAAAATGGACGCTAGAGGGCACCTCATCGAGGATTTTATTCTATCCACTAATGTCTGTTTGCTGAACTCGGGTAAACCCACATACTGTACCTCATCCTCAGGAAGAATGAGTGTCTTAGATTTGTCTTTTTAGTTCACCGTCTGTTTTTACCGATTTTAACTGGAGTGTTGTAGACAATTCATATGGAAGCGACATCTCCCTGTTATAATAGGTCTGTCATCCTTGCCAACAGTTATTCCAACAGAACAGCAGCGTTGGAAACTACATTTAGCTGATTGAGCATTGTTTCAAGGAAATCACGCTTACAAGATACAATTTTAGAAAACCACAGCATAGATGAGATAAATGATATGTTCACAACATGCATTCTTGCTGCTGCATATGTATCAATTCCTATATCCACAGGAGTGGTGCGCCAAAACCGCAAAATTTAGTACACACGAGTATGCAAGGATGCAAAAAAAACTACAGAATAAAGCCTGGGGAGTCTTTCGCAGATACCGAACTCATGAGAATCTTGTTTTTTTTCAAAAAGGCGAGAGCACATGCGAGGCGTATCCGGCGCAAGTCCGAGAAGACATCATGGCAAACTTATGTCAATTCTATAAACAGCTCAACCACATAAAAAAAAAAATGTGGGAGCAAGTTCGAAAATGAAATGGCCGTTACTCACCTTTCACAATTCCTCTTCTTACAACACCCGGCACACAAACGAGTTTAGAGGAACAGGCAGACATACAGGGGGACCACTTCGCTGTAGTTTCCGGTTCAGCACACTATACGCAGTCATTTCTTAAATACAGAAATATAGTCGAAAAACAAAGGCTCCTAACATATGGAGGTACTAATGAAAAATATAATAATCTTATTAAACTCCAAGAAATCAGCACTTTACTGTCTGCCGCTAAGAAACCTGCTCCAGGACCTGACCAAATACAGTATGAAATGCTTGCTCATCTTTCCAAGCCTGCTGTCGAGGCACTTTTAAGATTATTTAACAAAGTATGGGTATCAGGGAAAATACCCAAAGCTTGGAAAGAAGCTATTATTGTACCGTTCCTTAAACCTGAAAAACCCCCCACCTCCTCTAGTAATTACAGACCCATTGCCCTGAGTAGTTGCCTCTCAAAATCTTATGAGTGTCCTTAATATAAGATTAACGTGTTTCCTTCAATCCTGTGAACTTCTTGATGCCCATCAGTGTGGTTTTAAAAAGAGATGCTGCACAACAGATCACCTAGTCTGTCTTGAAAATACTGTTCGAGAAGCTTTCATTCATAAGCAACACTGTCTCGCTGTATTTTTCGGTTTAGAAAGGGCATACGAGACAGCCTGGCGGTTCGGGATTCTTCAAGACCTTGCCGAGCTTGGCATCCGAGGAAGAATGTTGAACTGCCTAAAAGACTTCTTATCTAACCGTTCATTTCATGTCCGCCTGGGTACAACCATTACGAGAAATTTCATTCAGGAAAACAGAGTTGTTCAGGGGTGCATTTTAAGCACAACTCTCTTCGTTGTGAAAATGAACTCCCTTACGAAAATAATCCCAAGGTCCGTTATGTACTCGGTCTATGTAGACGACCTTCAAATACCTGGTACATCCTCCAATGTATCAACATGTGAAAGACAAATACAAATGGCAATAAATAAACTAGCAGCATGGGCGGATAAAAATGGTTTCCGGTTTTCCCCGCAGAAATCAGTGGCAATTCTGTTCTCATTAAACGAAGATTACAGGCACATCCGACCCCACATCTGAACGACACCGAGTTGCCCGTAAAAAATGAGCACAAATTTTTAGGTATAACATTTGACAAAAAACTCACTTTCCTGCCTCATATTAATGCATTAAAAAAGAAAACTTCCCGATCACTGAATATGCTCAAAGTCCTTTCACATAAACACTGAGGTTCTTACAGGGCAAGCCTCCTAAAAATCTACCGCTCTGTGGTACGATCTTGCTCAGATTATGGCAGTATAGTATATGGTTCAGCAAGGCCCTCGTATTTGAAACGACTGGACCGAGTGCACGATTCAGGTTTACGCCTTTCAACTGGTGCTTACAGGACGCCACCTATAAGCAGTCTTTATGTTGAAACCAACGAGCCGTCACTTACTGACAGAAGAGCCATGCTCACATGGTCGTACATTCTTAAAATTCGTTCACTGCATAAACATATTTGCTACCCCATCGCTATAGAGTGCCCATCTAGAGTACTCTTTAACAATAAACCGCAAGCTGCCCGTCCACTGCTCTTACGATTCGAAGACATATGTCAGAATCTTGACGTACTAGACATATTGCCCAGACTTTCTCGAAGACGAGGTCCACTTCCGCCATGGTACAACTTTCCGGAAATCTGTGATCTCACTCTGACAGACTTCGGTAAAAAACAAATTCCGCAAGATCATATCATACAAGAATTCTTCACGCTTGAACAAAAATACAGTAATTACACAGCTTTTTATACAGATGGTTCAAAAGAGACGCTTACGTTGGAAATGCGACGGTACACGGGAATTGGAATAAAATAGTAAGAATTCCACAGTGTGCTTCAATCTTCACTGCGGAATGTTACGCTATCTGTGTAGCCATAGAAAAAATAATAAATGAGAACCTCGCCAACAGTATTATTTGCACAGACTCACTAAGTGTGCTCACAGCCGTTCATTCTAGAAATGCAATAACCCCGCTACTTGGCGACCTCATACACAACATTACAGCAGCACTAGCTCAAGGACTAAACATAAGACTCTGCTGGGTACCCAGTCACGTCGACATAAAAGGCAATGAAAGAGCAGATTTGTGTGCTGCTCAAGCTTGTGGCAAGCAAATAAAGAATTCAAATGTGCCCTATAAAGATTGCATGAAATTACTACAATGTAAGACAAGGAAAATTGGGCAGTCCTCTTGGGACAGCGAAGTAAATAACAAGCTACACATAATAAAACCAGGGCTCGTTGAATGGAAGTCATGTGTGCATCAGAAACGTTTCAACGAAGTCATAATCTGCCGCCTGCGTATAGGCCACAAACACATTACACAAAACTTCCTGCTAACAAAAGAAGACAAACCAGTTTGTACATGTGGAGATGAAATTAGTCAGTCACATTTTAATTTCATGTTCGAAACTGGAAAAGCTTCGGAAAAAATGCTTCTCTCCGTTTTATAACCAACGTATCCCTTTTCATCCATCACTGCTTTTAGATGAAAATGCAATTGTGGACATGCCCTGCGTTTTTAGATTTTGAACAGAAGCTGCTGTTCTTAAAGATATGAAAAACATGACCCAGTACTTTGCCTGATGCACCTCAGTCACTTTCGCATTCGCTGATCTGGAGTTCCCGGGTTCGAACCCGACCGCGGCGGCTGCGTTTTTATGGAGGAAAAACGCTAAGGCGCCCGTGCGCTGTGCGATGTCAGTGCACGTTAAAGATCCCCAGGTGGTCGAGATTATTCCGGAGCCCTCCACTACGGCACCTTCTTCTTCCTTTCCTCTTTCACTCCCTCCCTTATCCCTTCCCTTACGGCGCTGTTCAGGTGTCCAACGATATATGAGACAGATACTGCGCCATTTCCTTTCCCCCAAAAAAACAATTATTATTATTATTCTATAGAAAACGGCTGAGGTTTTTTATTTTGATTGATTGGGGGCCTCCAGTCCTTGCCCAGCCAAGGACGGCTGCTGAGGGTACCCAGCCTCCTTTGAAACCTTTAATATCTTGTTTTGCTCTTAATACTGGGCAGAAGGGTATAACATTTTAGGCATTCTACACCCCCATATTTTTATACCTTTGTAAAAATCTACAGAAAACAATTTCTTATACCTTTAGCTTGGCGCATGATAGCCTTAGTCGCTGATGCGCCATTAAACTCAACTCAACTCTTCCCCTTCCTTTTCTTACCTTCGGCTTCGTTTTTTTGTCGTTTCTTTGCTCAAGCTTTGTGTTCAGCCGATTTCTTTTTCATGGCCCTTCTATTTATTTACATTTTCTTTAATTTCCTCCTTCTCATTTCTCATTTCCTCGCTGTTTCTGTTTCCTTCTTCCAACTTTCTCCTCAGCTCCCTTCATCTTTCGTTTTTCCTTTTCTCTGCTTTCTCATTTTTGCCTCCTTATCGCCGTTCCTCTTCCCTACCCTGTGTTTTCCTTCGTTCCCTTTTCTGTTCCTTCCCTTTCCTCTTCCTCCTCTTCCTTTTTGTCTCTCATCCTTCCGAGCCCAGGCAAATTACGCAGGCACTTCTAGTTTTCACCGGTGCCGCCATGTGCCGCGTGGCGCGGAACATTCGTATTCACTGCGGTAACTTCGTCTTCGGTACATGCCTTTGATTTTCTGCGGCCGCCACAAATAGATGATGTCAGAGCAGAAAATATTTTTTACGTCAGCTTTCACCGTGATGAGAGAGACTCTGTCATATATTCGCCGTGCTGGCGCAGATACGCGAAGTTCGCTACTTGCAGCGAACAGATGACACTTCTTGAAGATGTCAGGGAAGCTGAGCATGATTCCTATTCATCCTTATTTCCTCACCTTCCTTTTCTTTCTTTTTCTCCTCCTTCCCTTCCTAGAGCAGTTTCCTTCCCTCTGTCTCTTGCTTCTTTCATTTTCTTTCCTCTATCTGCCTTCCATTTCTTTTCTGTCCTCTTTCTCTTCCTTTCTTTTCCCTACTTTCTTCCTCTTCTTTCTTCATTTCCCTCTTCATTGACTTTCTTGCTTCTCTTCCGATTCCTTTTCCTTCCTTTCATTTCCTCGTGTCCCTTCCTCCTCTTTTCTTTCCTCTTCCTTCCACTCCTTTTTCTTCCTCTTTCTTCTTTTTTTACGCATCTTCTCTGCTCTCCTCTTTCTGTCCTTCGTTTCCTATTGCTTCCCCTTCCTCTTTCACTTCTTTTCTCTCCTCTCTCTTTATCTTCCTTTTTCCTATCCTTTACTTTTTCTTTTCTATTTCTCTTCTTTTTCTTCTCCTTTCTTCTACACCCTCTTTCACTTCCTTCCTCTTGCTTTCAACCCCTTTCTCTTTCTTTCCGCTCATTTTTCTTCATTCTCTTCCTTCCTTTCTCTTCCTTTTTTCCTCTCTCTTCCTATTCTTTCTTCTGCTTTCCATTGTTTTCCCTTCCTGTCGCTCCTTTTTGCCATTCATTCCTCTGTGCTCTTCATCTCCTTTACTTTCCTTACTTTCTAATTTCATTCATTCATTCATTCCTTTCTTTTTTTACTTCGTTCGCTTTCAGCGAAAAAATTGCGGCCTGTGTTTCTCTGTGAAGCCTCCACCCCCCAGCCCCTCTAGCAGACCGGAGCACATCGGGGCTTCCTCCGGCAACTATTCTGGCATCTCCCAGCTACGAGCCTTCACTCGCCAGTATACACCCACCTCTTGTCTCCAGAAGATCCTGCAAACTGAAGCCCCCGCATCAGCGGAATAAAAAAGAGACCGGGAACTGGACACCCAGCAAGCCTAACGCAGATTTGTCGCACCACATAGTATGATCGCCCGCGCATTTTTTCTTCCATCTTTCATTCATTTTCCTTCCCTTTCATTTCACGTTTCCTTTCCCTTGCTTCTCTTCTCTATTCCTTTTTCACTTTCTTCGGCCCTCTACCTTCCTTTTCCTTTGATTTTGTCTCCGCAGATGAGCGGCGATGATAAGCATTCCAAGCCAGTGCCTCCCTCTGTATTTCATTGCTATCGGCGTGTATAATAAACTTTCAGTGGGCCCGCCGCGGTGCCTTAGTTGATTTGGCGCTCGGTTGCTCATTCAATGGGTGCGGGTTCGATCCCTTCCGCGGAGGCCGCATTTCTGTTAAGACGAAATACAAATTGCGCCCGAGTGATGTGCGATGTCAGTGCACGTTAAAGAACTCGTGATAGCGTAGATTGATTCGCAGCCCTCTTGTACGGCTTCTCTCGTATAGCCTGTGACGCTTTGGGACGTTAAACATCACAATTTAAAACTTATTTTTATAATATTTTAGCCATTGTGTAAACAGTTCCTTCATTAACGTGTTCCTACATCTGCGAATTTTGACAGCAGAATAACAATTGATGTAGGCAAAAAATGCAGAGATTTTAGAGGTATTTTACGTCAGAAACACATTGGCAGCAATAATTAATTTAACGAACAAACGATTAGATTGACCAGGTGATTCCTCTCGAGAGTGACAAGCTACACGCAAGAAACAAGCAAGAGAAGAACCCAAATCTCCGAAGACGTGCGCTAACTCCGAGTGAATTTGTCACAAGAAATTCGCGCACTTAAATCCACAAATGTTATAAAGTCACATAGAAAATCCCGCCTATCTGATGCTGTTGAAGCGCACGCGGAAACTTCTGGTGATGAAATCGACGTCCGATTTGAAGACGGCGATTCTAGTGAAACACAGCGCTTTACCGCCTGAAACTATTTTCGAATGCCTTGTTAAGTTCATTCGAATGCCCTGGGAATATGCGTAGAGGGAGTAATAATGAAGTTGATTTCGGAACATTGTATTTCATGGCGGGTTTTTGTGTTTTTGTGTTTTCATCCTCTGTCAACTTTTATCGCTCTAGGCACAAAACAGGTAGCTCTGGTATCCAGTGACCTTTTTTTGTTTTTATGTTGAAAAAGCTACCTACATAAGTTCAGCATCGCTGAAAAGTACTTTTTTTACAGTGAGAACTGCTAGGACAGCCACATCCGGCGAACTACGCATCGGTCTGTTCTGCAACCCTCCTTCCCTCTCCCTTAACCCCTTTCCCTAGTCTTCCTTCCCCCACCGGCTCCTTGTTATGATAACGGGCGCGCCAGCGCTGCGAGTACACTGTGCAGCTGAGCGGGCATCCAGGGACCCTCCCCTCCCAGATTCCACCATGCTTTGCACGCGCGCCCCGCAGATGGCTGCGATCATCACCGCTCTCTCGCAGCGCCTGACAGCTTGCCCTTCTAGCAGGCCTGCCGGTGAGGGTAGGTACGCGGAAGCTGGCGCGCAGAACTCAGAGCGCTGGCGCACTCTCAATGATAGCAAATGTCATGCAAAGCCCCAAGAAGCTACACAGCACGCGCATGCAGAACAGCTTTCTCTTAGTTTAGCGCAAACGTTGCAAACTGATAGGTTGATGATTATATAGTTTTTGTTTAAATGAATGATACACAAGACATCCAGGGGACGTGTTCTATTTTTTTCCTCAAACCGGTTCGGTGCTTATTGGCTTATGGTTTATGGTTTATGGGGTCTTTACGTCCCAAAGCGACTCAGGCTATGAGAGACGCCGTAGTGAAGGGCTCCGGAAATTTCGACCACCTGGGGTTCTTTAACGTGCACTGACATCGCACAGTACACGGGCCTCGAGAATTTCGCCTCCATCGAAATTCGACCGCCGTGGCCGGGATCAAGCCCGCGTCTTTCGGGCCGGCAGCCGAGCGCCGTAACCACTCAGCCACCGCGGCGCGGCGGCCGGCGCTTATTAAAGACGGACCTGTTCCTGCTAGTGATCCGCCGTGTGCAGATGCGCATAGCCGCGAGTGGTTTCCCGCCGCGCCTGTCGGGGTGCGCTGTACGCTACATTGGTTAGCGAAGTTCGCGAATGATGGCGCTGTTGCGCTGGTATAGTAAGCGCCTTGATTACGTAATGACGTGTGTTTCGTGCCGCGCGCTTGATTCGCTGACCCGGTGGTCAAAATGGCGCATATAAGATTGGTGAGGAGGATCCTCGGAAAAGGAAGGGAGAGCTTAGCGATGAGATGTTCACACTGCGCGGTCGCCGCGCGCACCACATGATCACGATGGCGCGACGAGTGCGGATGACGATTCTCGGCCAGAAGAGCTTCGAGAGTCATGGTATAGATGGCGTTGGCCCGCGATATACGAACTTGGTATACCCACTTGCTATAAAATGGGTGAATCGTTAAGAAGTCGTTTCTCGGGGCTGATTAATGTCGATGCTAGCGTTCTTCTAGCAGACATATGGAAATACCATCAAGATTTGGCGGACATTTACGCACAGGAGACGAAGGCTCTATGGCGGAGATAGAGGGCACAAAAATGGGCTATTTTTGTTTATAATGATTACATTTTAAAAATTTGGAGCTATATACAGTTAAGGAGTACCACTGTCTCAATGTATAGATAAAGGATAGCAGAGGCTGCCTGCGAGACCAGAGGGGTGAAAAATTCAAGAAAGCGATAAAAAACGCTGTCAATAAGGATAAGGCTCTCTGGAGACATAACAAATGTAAAGTGATTCGTGGAGCCTGGAAAGGCGCCATGGTACCTGGCTTTAAGGGTGAAAACGCTGCTTGGGATCTGCCAGAAATTCTTTACATGAAATAAAAAGGGGGACAGTCGGCAGGCTTCCCTTGGGTACACATAGTACTGTAACTATTAAAGCAGTCCAAGGTAATTTGCAGAGGTCTACGGCGGAAGCGCGTGAGGCAAAAAGTAACGCTCATTGAGAAGTGGTGGGTGGAAAATATTTCAGGCACTTAAACCGCTGCAGTGTCGATAGTACAAAGAAATGCAAATAATAAAAAAGTACAGATGTCAAAGGAAAGAAGAACAGCTAACCATGCAACCAAAGCTAAGAACCTCAGAAAATACTCACTGACAAAAAAAATGCTGGTAATCCAAGTTTAGAGCGCTACAGGGCGCCTGAAGATAAGCTTAAAAGAAAAAACTCGTACAATTCGAAATGAAGCACTTCACATTTCGTTGCTAGGGCTGGGTGATTGAGAACGAAGTGCTACCGGCAAAGACTTGACACGATGGGTGACATTTTCTTTCGCTGCATTCGGAACAAAGAAGCGCTCGAGCATATTCTTATCCAGGATTAGGCCCTCCAGCCTTCAGTTCACAAAGCCACCATACAGATCTGAGATGCACTGAGGTTTAGGAACCGCCAGGTCATGCTCAACTTTCGAAACGCAGAAGGAAGTAAGAGGCGATAACAGGGTTGGTGGTAAAGGGCTACAGAGCAGTTTTCAGGCTAGGAATTAATAGCTGGGTGACAATTATCACCGTCCAGCTACAAAGGTGATACTACACGAATCATGTACCTCTTTCTGTCTCCGTAGCACCACTGCATAGTCGACCGAGGCATCTTCGCCGGTGTGTGATCTGCCGTATCGAAAACAGGAAACAAAACGTCCTACTTGCATGAGGTTGAACTGGTGACCAACGCGAGAGTGACAGCGTGAAACGCGTACGATCGCAGGCCCGCCGCTGCAGCCGCCACCCGGGCCTTCCTTCCTCTTTGTGCTGCGGCCGCCTCGTCCTTCTCTGCGTTTCCCAAGCACGGCGGAAGACAGAACCCCTAGGCACGCTGTGCGCTTTCTCCTCGCCACTGGCAGCCGTGGCGTGGGAAGTCCGATTGGGCTGTTTTTATATTCCTTACCGTACGTAACACGAGCTGCCAGAAACATCACGGCGTATTCAAAATCGACGCTCCGAAAGGGCGCAGTTCTTTGTAGACACGTTCCGCTCATTTCCTTTCTCTTCAGAATGATACTGTTCGAGAAGCTGACTGCGGAAACCCTTGTGACGTAGTGCTTGTCGATAAGCATACCCTTTAAACGGAGTGTGGGCTGGCAGACCCACGAAGCGAGAACACTTTGCGTGGTTTGTTATTCATCAGCTGTGTACTAACAATCACTGCTCGTAGTTAGCTGTCCTAGTCTCTCTTTTTAGTGCATCCATATATTCTGGAAGACTCAGGCTTGCGTTTGTTTTTAGGTCAGTGTTTCACATTCCCAGACACTGATATTTCGCACTGGCATTTTTTTCTTCGCCCCATCAAACATTACCAAAAATAGAATGAACTACCAGCGAAGTTATCAAAGTTTTTTGGAATGTTTAATGCAGAATATATTTAATGCATGCTCCCAGGGATCTTCTGTCTAGAGATATTGATCAAAAAATTTCCTTTATGATTCTTCTTCTTATTAATGCGTTTATCCAGCGCAGCTGTTTTATGCTTTTGTTATTTGTATCTTATGATCAGTGAATTTACGTATGTGACTTGTCTTCTTTTGGAGGCATATGCTCACGGTGACGTCAAGGAGCGGGTCACGTGGGCTACTGGTCTCGCTCTGCGCCAGGGTTGCAGTGAGGTGCAAAAACACCCTCGTTCTGTGCGATGTCGGTGCATATTGAAATGCACCAGACGGTCAGAATTAATTTGGAACCGTTCACTAAGGCATTTCTGATAGCTTATGTGCAGTCTTGGAGCGTTGAACCACACAGGCCGCATAACACCCCATTTGCTGAGTATACGCATCGCCTGCTGTTCGAATGGTTGCTTTTGGTCATCCGTGAAAAAAGTAAAGGTTTACATATGCGCACTAATAAGAGTTTTACTTACAGGACGTATGTCCGATATGTGCTGTGCAGCCCCCACGGCCGTCAACTCGTTATATTTTGGTACGGGCTGCTATGGCCACCACACTAAAGTTTCAGTCGGGACGCTTGGTAGGTACTAGGCTCTAATGATTTAGAAAAAAATTGACAGACACTGAGGTGGTCTCATGCGACAAACTGGGTAGAGAGAATGCGCTTCCAGGATTAGGTTTTTCTCTGTTGCCGCATCTCAGTACTGCCTGAAAGTTGCGCCAATGAATTTTCCTTTACTCATGCTGGCTTTTATGGCTCGCTGATGAGTTTATGCTTTACATTTGGTTCATTTACAGATTGGTTTATTTTCGCTGGCTAAACGGCTCACTAATGATTTTCTCGTCCTTTTGCAATTCTGGCATTATGCATACTCTCCTTACATGGCGTGCACCAACAGACCTAATTTTGAAAAGTTTTCCAATATTATGTACTAAAAACGGTTAGCTGCTGTTCGGGCCTCAAATGATTACGTTATACATGATTCCGCCAATAGCCACGAAGTTAGTAGTGCATAATACTATTCACTTAAATTCGCTAATGCTACAGGCAGTGTCCACTGCATTTGTAAAGGAGCACAATATACAGTCACGTTGTGAGAAGTGTCGAAAGCACTCCTAACGGCGAAAGGCCCGTTGGAAAGCAGCCAGAAGGTGAATCACTGTTGCAGTTCATTTCTTCTCCGGTGACCAGAGCTTCACTCCTTCACTATCGGCCCTGTAAAATGATGCAAAACTAAGAAAGTAAATAAGAATAAAACAGACGTTTTAAAGCTAGCACTGTGTGTGTAGTAAGAAATTCCACACATTGGCCGCATCGGTGGCCTAGTGGTTTGAGCAGCAGCCTCGCATGCGGGAGGTGCGGGGTTCGCTCCCCAGTGCAACAGGGTACCCGCCGTTGATACAACGGGTACAAGCTTTTGCTTTCTTCTGCCTGGTGCTCAGCTTCTTTAGGGTGAAACTGCTTGGGAAATGTGTCTTTGACCCCACTTTGAGAAGTCGTAAATACCTTGTGCCATGGCACTCTTTGGCCATAGATTCCTTTGCGCCATTAAAATCCCTAATCGTCATCATCATCATCAATTTCCACAGCTAATTTTATCCTGCGCATGAGTGCGCGTCCGCAAGAAAACGTGAAGTCTTCTAAGGGGATTTGAATTTCAGAATGTTAATTAAAGATCCGTTATGTATTCCGAATATTCTTCAGGGACTTACACGAGAACCATGATTTACTTGCAGGATGAGTGCATTTCATTGTCAGAAGAGGAAAAGAGGAGAGAAACTTTGACAAAGCCAGGAGTTGAAGGTTACCTTTGGCGCTGGCATGAGCAGGCATGACTGTCCTGCGCTATCGGTCGGCGTCTATGGCCCGGCTCAGCGTTCCAGGCATGAGGACGCGACCGCGTCTTTGGTAGCCCACGCGAGTAAAGCATCGATGTTTCTGCACTGCTTGTCCTCACCGCAGCAGGCCGACAAGCCGATGTCGGTACCGTTACCACACCGGTGGCCACCTTTACTACAAGCGGCTAATATCTTTGCGCGAGAGAGTCGCTGTCGCTGTCCGCGGCGGCGGCATTCGGATCGGCCATTAGTTTTGGAGGGTCAGCCTACTTCCTTGGTGTTCCACACCAGCAAGCACCTCGTGCACGGTAGCTAGCGAGGAGCCTCCGTGCACATCTCTTGCTTGCTCTCACATATCCAGCTGTATTAGCCAATGGGGAGAGATAGAAAGAGAGGTCTTCAATGATAAGAGAGGTGGAGAGGCCAGGTACTGGAAGGCGGCTCTGGCATGCTCCTCCACACTGGGGGAAAGAGGAAGGGAAGGAGAGAGTGCCGATAGGAGGTAATCATGTCATCATACAATGACCTGCACGCAATGTCCGATATGGTGCGCATATTCACAAAGGTTACCAACGTTCTCTTTCAAGCGGCGTTAAATCTATATATCAGAAAGTCTTTAGGCTCATCCTCAGATGTATGGTGAAGCTGAGTCACAAAACTGATCCTCGTTCGAATTTCATTTCTGTATCCAAAACTATTAACAGGTGCAGGAGGACCCGCTCCTCTCTGGTGCCAGCCCTTGTTGACGTTGAGCTGATTGGAAAGCAGGTCGGAATATGCCAGTAGATCCCGACATGAAATTCAGATCTGCGGCACCCTCTCAAATAAAACAAAGCCATATAGGCTGTTTCAACAAGGCAGTTAGGAATTTTAAGAACAGTATTCTTTTGTTTAATGGTTATTTTAGCTAAAGTTTTGTCATTGCTGGTTGCCACCAGAAGACGCCTTATGCATTCAATTACCAAGTTGGCTCACTAAAATCTAATAGTTATTTTCTAGGCTCCTTATTTACCTAGAGATTTGTAGCTCGAAATCTCTGATATCTACATAACTTTTCATTTTTCGAAAACGCCAATCTCGTTGGAGCTACAGAGCAAAAAGTACGGGCCGTTTTCACGCACCGAACAGAAACCCAAGACAAGAGCACCGCAATCAGCGCACGCCACTCGGCAGATAACGTGTCATGTGCTCCCTCCGCGCAGACGCTCCAGGGTCCGCTCTAATCTGATGTACATTTTGATACCTACCAGAGCACTCTGAAGCTTGTGGAAAACGCCTGGCTTATCAAAGGCATAGAAGAGTTGGAAGAAAAGCTCTCCCCACTATCCAAAAATTTGCAAAATGAAACATGCTATAAGCCGAGCCATAGCGTGCACAGAACGAAATCGCACCAGCCTGATATCAAATCATTGATATTGTAAAACGGTATATCTGCAGCCACCGTCGATACACAAGCGGTGCGTGTGGTGGCTTCTCTTCCCCCATTCTCCCTTCCCTAAAATTTAACTCTCTTCACGTGCAGCACAATATGACCTTTGAAATACTTTGAAAATTTAAATACCTTCCAACTATGTACGCCTTCATTATGTATGTATGTAGATGTCTAGTACAAAAGGCGTATGCAAGATAGTTTTACTAATCCACATGAAGAGCGATGTCAGATTTGAAAAACTAGAAACCGATTAGCTTACCCTGCAATACCTACATTCTATTTCAATGGGTGACTTCTTTCTAAAGCAATTAGAGCAGCACTTAACTTCAATTAGAAAAGGGGACAAGTTTCGTAGAAGGTACTGGGGCTCTATGTAACGCAGCGAATACCACTTTATTGGAAATTTGCGCCGTTTATGCAGCGTTGAATGCCAAAAATCTGTCTGTGAAATTTAAATCGGTCCTGCAGATTTCTTCTCTTAAACGGTCTGCTAACGATCTTATTCCTTTTCTCGTGCTGAATCGTGGTACTCTGCAAAGCTGTGTTCGTGAATACATAGTTTTCTCTGCATCATACTACAACCGACCTGTTTCTTCTTTCACACTGCCACACTGCATCGTGTTAGTCTAAAAAGTAAAACTGTGATCAGAATTAAACAGTGCTTCTCTGTAATCTTCTCTTAACGATTTTTTTTCTTCTCTCACCCTGCATCATGACCCTCTGCAAACAAAACTGTAAATGGGGCTGAATAGTTTCATTTCTTTTGGTAGGAGGGTTACTTTTAGTTCACAATGAGTGCACAACAGTGACAGAGATTTATTTGTCTGCATACGACGCCAATACAGAAAAATATCAGTTGTATAGAGTTGAACTTATTTCGTGAAATAAGCTCTGAGTTGCAAAAGAAATTTTATCACATAAAGATTTCAGGTTAAATAACAATTGTGCCTTAAAAAGTTAAAGTACAAGTGAGAAGTGAGCATGAAAGTAACGTAAATAACGCAGGAAAAATAAAACAATGCGGACAGACAATTTCATGCACAGCAAATATTTCCCAGAATGCGTAGGAATTGAAATAGAGTAAATAAAATCGAACTACGCATATGTACGTGATACTCACGCAAACGCTCAAGAATTACAGCGGAACGTAGAAAGAGAGTATACCACTGTAGGGTCGAGAGAAGTAGAATCAAGACAATATAATAGACGATTAGAGGGCAGGTAACGTGCGCCCAGCAGTAGTGCACTTCTAGAAATCGTTAATGAATAGAGGACGTAGCAAATCGCGAGCGCGTCACGG
This sequence comes from Amblyomma americanum, assembly GCF_052857255.1. Lineage (NCBI taxonomy): Eukaryota > Metazoa > Arthropoda > Arachnida > Ixodida > Ixodidae > Amblyomma > Amblyomma americanum. The sequence continues at coordinate 400,913,854 of NC_135497.1, forward strand.
CGCTCAGACATGGGAGCAAAAAAAAAAAAAACCCCTCCACATGAACGCCTGGCCTATTTTTTTTTTTTTTTTGCACAACACCGATCAGAACAGAACAGCGAACAGCAACGTGGTCGCTCACGTGGTGCGGAGCAGCTCCCGGCGGCGCGGCGCCCTGGCTGGTCACGAGATTCGTCACTTGGTGCGGTTTGCAGAGAATGCGCAGACCGGGGAGGCGCGCGCGGCGACGGCGGCTTTGGCGCGCCACCTGTGCGCCGTGTGACGTCACTGCTCCTCGCGAATGCGCAGCACGGTTCTCCAGGAGCCACGTGAGACTGTTCAACCTCGGCCGGTGTAGCTTACGCTACAAAAGTTACTTCTCAGCGAGAATAAACAATATTGGACAGTGTGAAGAGAAACTGATTATTGCGGAGTTTGGTAGAAACAGAAAAGAAGCCCTAATGTTAATGTTAAAGGTTAAGGACTAGGATGAGGCTTTATGTCTCACATCCAACCGCTGTACTGAGCAAACTAAGAGCGTACAGAGTCAAATATCAAAACAAGAACGAGCGAAAAAAAACGCATGTTTGGAGGGCGTCAGGATGATTTCTGCATATTTCTTTACCGAAACTTCTGTTGCTTGCTGTCACGCAGTGCGCTGATATCACCCGAACACAATTATGTCGTCATGCATACCATTCGCATAAAATGGCTTGGCGTAAAAAGGTTTATGGAGGTTTAACGTAACAAAGCGACTCAGGCTATGAGAGACGCCGTAGTGAACGGATCCGGAAATTTCGACCACCTGGGGTTCTTTAACGTGCACTTACAACGGACAGCACACGGGCCTCTAGAATTTCGCCTGCATCGAAATTCGACCACCGCGGCCAGGATCGAAACCGCCTCTTTCGGGCCAGCAGCCGAGCGCCATAACCACTCAGCCAGCGCGGCGGCCTTGGCCTAAAAAGGTACCACTTCATTCGAGAAGAGGTTTGAGAATATAAGTATTTATTTAAAACAGCCATTTCTCTCATAAAAAGGGCGCCTCACAGAAAAAGATGACAGTTTTAGGTTGCAAAGAGTAAACTATACTGGTCGCGGCATATGGTAATGCACGCCTCCTATTTACATAAAACACAAGAATGAAGACCCCGACCAAGTTTTAAAAGTGCGTGTGCATGAATAACAGTAGAAGCTAAATGCGGGGAAAGACAGGAGATGGTAGAAAAAGAACTGGGGAACATGGCGGTGCACTGCATGTCTGATAACTTTGTGATGCAACAGCATGTATGTATGTGTTTTGAGGTTACACAGCGGCAAAGCCGAGACGCGAGGGCGGTGCGCAATACATGCGGCGAAGAAAAAGAATGCTGCAGGGGTGCGAGCCGCATCCTGCCAGAGTAACTAAATAGCAGTGGCTAACAAAAAACCTGACCAAGAATGAAGTGCCAGTATCATTTCGTAATCTGTACTGTGTAATCCCTAGAATCCACTTCCGTTACTCAAAAACTCAAGAGACGCTTAGCAAACGCATTAAGTGACAATGTTGCCGACATTCTGGCCTTCTACTCACTGCCGAATACTCTGGCTCCTGCGTTTTGTGTAGATCGTCTGGTCAGGAATTGCCAGATAGCAACAGCATGCTCGATAAGGCCCCGCCGCATGCGCATGTTCAGGCTCCTTAAGCGTAGTCATTTCTTTTAGTCACGTATCAGAGCGTCTGTATGTCTGGCCAGACGATGTTATAAAACTATACATGAAAATGTTTTGGTTTTAGTTGGTTTTATGGGGGTTTAACGTCCAAAAGCAACTCAGGCTATGAGAAACGCCGCAGTGAAGGGCTGCGGAAATTTCGACCACCTGGGGTTCTTTAACGTGCACTGACATCGCACAGCACACGGGCCTCTAGAATTTCGCCTCCGTTGAAATTCGACCACCGCGGCCGGGATAGAACCCGTGTCTTTCGGGCCAGCAGCCGAGCGCCATAACCACTCAGACACCGCGGCGGCATCCACATGAAAATGTGTTAAGGTACATCCAAAACAGCAATTTCTGTAACATTCTTACGTGGGCCCTGTGGTTTTATCCTTGGCTTTTCGACCACATTTCCGCGGCTGGCCATATGCCTCTTATCTTTATTGCAGCTGAAAAAAATAAACGCCAAAAGTGCTTTCACCTCCTCTCTGCCTTGTAGCGTCATATAGGCGGCGCGGTAATCTTTTCTCCTATTTTGCAAGCCAGACGAGAGATCATTTCGGCTTGCTGGTAAGACATGATCGTGAAGGAAATAGCACACATACACAAGGTTGGAGGCTAAGAAAGCGCTCGTCCTGTTCGTTTGTTTGCTTCCGTCCCTGTCTCTCTGCGAATCTTCCTTTATGCTCGCAATCCACCTCAGCTAACCGCCTATTAACGTCGAATAAGTGATAGATATATTAGGCAATACTGAAATGCTAACAAAACAGCAGTTAATAATTATAACACTAATTGACTACCTGCCGGCTGTAATTACTTACCATTATTAGAGTATCTCTATAAACACTCTTAATTATTACTGATCACTAAAATAATTTACTGCTAATCAGTTACGGCAAGGCACGAACGACTTTGACCTTTTCGGCACATTGTCTACGATTGTGCACGCGAGATTTCAAAATACTCTTGTAAGCGCCTAGCGCTGTTTTCATGAAGTGAATGATGCCTCCTGCATTCGAAATTTATGCTGCACTCAATAGAAGGGTCATTCTATGTCTAGAAAAAGAATCTCTTTTTACGAAGCAAAAAATAGCAATAGATGTCGCAAAGTTCTACGGTGCACCCAGAAAGGGCTGCATGATGCTGTCACTTGTTTCTTCTCTGACGTGGTGGAATGTTTTACAAAAGGACACATAGCTGAGTTTTTTCGGCGTAAACAGCCTTGGATGATAACATTATTAATTGGATATGAGGTGCGCGGCTTGTGTGCATACCTAAAGCCATTTGAGCCGCCACCACCCAATGATGCATTCATGCTGTTAGAAAGCCGCAGGCGTATGTATATTCTTTGTTCCGAGAAAATTGTTTTTTATAGTTTTATTTCCTTCGTCCATATTAGCCCAAGCAGGGTAGAGCCTTTTAGCCGACACGATCGTCGCAGCGGTAAACAGGAAAATCGTAATGCTCTAGCGAAAGGGATCGCGAAAGGCTTGAGTTCAAAAGGTACTCAGATTCAAAAAGCTGCGGGCGCCATATTCAGTAGTGAAAGTTAAGCTCTGAACCACACCAAAGTTATAGGAAAAGGTCATCAACGAAGAAGGGAAAAAAGGCCGCCAAGTTCAGCTCGTTATGCAGAGTGTTTAAATTTACACACTGGATTCTGAGCTGCCTTTGGAGGCTTCCCGCACGCATCGCGCCATCGAACAGGGCATTCTTTAGCAGGAAAATAAGTTGAACGCCCGCGCGAAGTGCAAATTGAGGCTTCTCGCGGTGGCAGGCTTTGGTCGATGCCTACTGGTCTAGCTGCATCGGTGGACGCCTGTAGGCTGGTCCGACGGCGCATCTTGTAAGCGATTTGCTTCTTTTAATTACGATTCATAGCATGATCAGATAAAGCACTTCAATGCATGTCAATACCGGAAACCGCTTTTACAGAGGCGTCGTAAAAGCGTCTCATTAGCCGAGTAGTGGACGTGTTGCACGAGCCAAACTTGGCGTGCTCATATAACCTCCAGCCCGATAGTATAGTATCCTAGTATACTGTCGAGGGAAAGAAATTAAATTTTATTTAGAGTAGGCGAGAATTCTTCACGCTACGTGGAAAGCGTAGGTGAGCAGGAAGGTAAATAAATTCAATACCCGCGGAAAAAATCACTAAAATAAGGCGATAGCGACGGAGCAGGATCTGGCTAAATGAACGGGCTACAGTTGAACCTCGTTATAGCAAAGTCGAAGGGCTCGCTATTACTTTGTTATAGCTGCTGGCGACTTCGGCTACAACTTTTACATGCCAAGTGGTTTACCTTCTCTCATGAACACTGAAGGCAACATAGATGGCATTCAGTCTGCCGCCATTTGTGTGTGACGTCATTGGTAGCCAGTGTAATTGTGCGCTCAAAACCGGCCCTCCATCCAAGCCATCCAAAACGGGTACTCGAGACAAATTCGCTGCTACGTGCAGGCTTGACCATATAGGCCTCAGCTACGTGAAGCAGGTGCTTAAAATTCGGAAAATGTGATTTCCTGTTCACATTGTTCCTGTATGAAGATATTCGATACGCGCACAGAGCGCTTTGATGTGACTGAATATGGGTACACAAAGTGAATACATCTGCCTCGTCAAAGAGTATATATTTCTTCCACGGCCCGCATAGGCTTCAATGCCTCGAAAACGGGCCTTGGAGGACTAATGTAAATGACGGGGCACACTACTGTGGATATTTCTTGGCGCAAAAGGCGGTACGGATGGCGTTAAAAACGGGCGCGTGATTCCAATTCCATCGCGATTACACGTTTTGGTTCGTTCCCTCGCATGAAGCACGAGCACACAGCTCTCAGCAGCGCCACCACGCGGCTTCACTGCCTGAGACCATTGGAGAGTTTTAGCACCATCGTACAACGAATACAGTAATTTAACCGCACGGTAAATGGGGTCATGCAAGCACGACTATGGTTGCAACGACAATCGTAACTGCATTGGCTGTACGGCTGTCCGGCTTTGGTAGAACTCGACTGTTACATGGCGCAGGGTGGATACGTCAAACCAAAGGCTATCGAAGCTTTGATCATTGCCGCCTTTTGGTCAAGGGAAATCGTTTTTCAATTTCATTTTTCCCGCCGTCACTCATGTTGCCGCTGTGAAATCAGCAGGACATCGATGTAGTTAGGCACACCAAATGCGCTTCCAAACCAAACCTAAACTGCACACGGCACCTAAAACGACAACACGGAGTGGTTAGCGAGAAAGCTGTCGAACGGGCGAACCCCACTGACGTTCACAATTCTGTCGCGATGCAGCGGGCCACACACATCCATGCTTTGTGGCATCGCTCAGCGGGACGCGTGGTCGAGTTTCGACGATGAGGGGCGCGCCGACGTCGGAGTTTTGCAGTGCTGAAGTCGATCCGGAAAACGCTCCATGTGGGCCTCGCTTCAGGCGGCAAAAAGTTTTGAGCCTGTTTTGTGCGTTTTTTGACAGGGCAGGTTATGCGCGGTAATTTTTTTTTTACCGAATTGATTGGCTAGGGAACTGTTGCGCACCGTTACAAACAGGTACGCTCAGCGCAAGATGACGAGTTAAGTTCACTGAGGGTTCAACATATTGCGCCGTAAGAGCATTTTACTTCGTAAAAATAAGACATCATGCACATTGTGTATGAGAGCTTACAAGTGAAATAGCTATTCTTTCATTATCGGCATTATTTCGTTTTAAACCGGTTTGTTAATATAGATGTTTGACTCTATTATGAAAAGTACCGTCTGCAGGCCTATATGTCTTTAGTTCCGTTTAAGAAATGATAAAAACACTTAAGCTTTTGTTACGATTTGAATCAGAAACCAGGAAATGGAGAGGAATATTCGTAGGCAAATATTTTACCGGAAATCTGTAATAGACTTGCAGTTCTCCAGTGTTTGTATGCACGCGTTAAATTGTCCCGGTGCATATTGGTCATAAAAAGCGCTGTGCACAGCTTTGGTTTTTGCAGATTAGCCAAAACTGAGGTACACTGTTCACGAGAACTGATGGATGTCGATGGAGCCGCCCTCGCAGAAGATTCGAACGACCTCGTAACTCTCTGAATTAAGACTATGATTAGTCGGAGAAAAATGAGATGTAGAGGATTAGAACGCAGCAACGATGCCAGAATTTTAGAATTCGAAATGCTTCCGCAGTTATAGAGCCATTTGCTGATTCTAAATAAAAATGGACTAGAATGGTCGTCACTGCAGGAGAGACAGAGAGTACGTGAATCCTTTTTTTTTTACGCTGAGTTGAGTGTATTCTGTTTTATACAAATGCGACTTCGGTGATGTCATGCTCCACGTCCAACCTGATGCTGAAAACCGTCTGAGGTTTCAACCAAAGGCTAGTAAGTGAAAAGCGCACTCATAAAGGAAAGAAACTAATTTATACGCTTGCTTTGTTTGAATCCTTCTGACGCACTGCGATTCGTCTGTGCATGATCAGTGTTATACGCGAGACAACACGATCTCTATCGAAATCTTTTCACTATTGCGGACACTTTTTGCTGGTACTTCAGTATCTGTAGCGCTTTATTCTAGCTTTTCTTTACATGTTGGATCTCAGAATGAACCGCGCTTCAAAATCATAAGGTACTGTGTCATACTGCATAAACGATGTACCAGGCGGTTGCCTGGTAGCCTCGCTAACATTGCTAACATATCGGCTAACAATGCGGCCCTAATGCAATCAAAAGGAAGGCATGTTAATATTGGTTCCCCAAGTTAAGGAGTGCTTGCGCGCAAAACGTAGAGCCATGAGCGGCGACTCTTTGTGCAGAATGATGTTTCAAATATACTTTCTTCACTCTGAGTCCTAATTTACGCCTTTACCACCACAACAAATTACCCAAACATGCAGGTTCCTGATTCCTCACGCGGAGCCGACTACCTCGACGTGACGAGTGCTCCTGGCCGCCAACATTTCCAGTCTTTCTCTCTCTTATCTCTGTGAAAACCCTTATTTGTTTTTTTTTCAGCATTTCTCAACGTTTCAGTGTACGAGGGGGGAATGTTGTGAACTTCGGTTTTGATTATATTGTGACCAGTTTCGTTTCTTTTTCACAGTAGTACATGACGCTTTCAACTGCATCTTGGCTCCCTGTGACAAGTGTTGGAGTGGCATGCTCCTGCGACCAGGCACGTGCCATATCAATACTAAGCTTGGAATCCTGGCGCTTCAATGCTTAATACCAATGCTTAATACCCTAACAACTTCCACTCCTTTTTTTAAAAGTTATGTGCAATGTTTAACTAGAGCGCGGTGTACATGGTGCTGTCACTGATTATGACGACAGGCAAGTGAGCTTACACTAACGCCACCACCGAGCTTCTCTTTTTTCCAGGGCCGGTGTTGAAGAGTGTTTGCGGATCCCTTTCACGCTTATCGTTTCCTATGACCGGTTTTCAACAGCCCATATGGGCTACCTCCTCCAAAGCCAAGAACAAAGACTGACATACTAGAAAACACGCCGGCCAACCAGGGCCTAGAAGCATGCAAATTTAGCATATTCGTGTGGCATAATGGCGATAGAATTATAAATGATTGTTGATGACTGTGTTATTTTGCTTAAGAAGCATACAGGACACTGTCGCAAACAGCAGTACAAGGCCTTCGCGACCTATACTGTACGCCTGTTCGTGGCAGTCCTGCAGTGTGCTAAACACTAAACATAATTTTTCTGTGTGGGTGCAGAGATGGCCAAACAGAATATATGCTTCAGTTACTCAACGTTAGAAAGCAGGCGTACATAAATCACTTGATGCGCGGCGAAGGTCGAGCGCAACGGATGAGCTGACGAAGGTTGAAAAAAGAAAACGCGCGATAACTTCTTTAGCTACTGGACGAGACGTGTAACCTTAAAAAGGGTATATCGCTAATACATCTTAAGGAACTCATTCGCTTAGAAGATCCCCATTCCAGAGCTACAGCACCATTACGTGCACTTTAAGGATTTGGCTTTCGGGGCGCTGAAGCAAAACCGCACTATAAAACTAAAGCGCCGCAGCCACAGGGTAGGGAGCGAGAGGGAGGAGTTGGGGGACAGTTTGCGCAGTCCGTCGCTGCTGCGACGATAGACTACACCCAAGCACCTAGCGACTGCTGGTTCTAGGATAAAGGGAGCGCTTGCGGCGACGGTTACTGCGTTTTTCTTCCTTTCATATACTGCTCAGAGCCAAAATGCGACCGCGCTCGATTGCGCGTATACGAAGTATGCGCTACGAGCCCCGTTTACTGCGATTTTTCTTTTATCATAACCTTTTTTTTTCGCAAGGCTATTTGCGATTCAGCATGAGCGCCCGGGGGGGCAACTGATACCTCGCCGTTTTTTTTTTCTCGCAAAGTCAAACAGCCGGAAAAACCGGACTTCCTCAAGACCGCAGTGATACTGTAAACTTAAACTGGAAAGTGGAAGTGTAGCGTACAGTGGAGACAGTTGCACCGGCACGCCGGTTGAGACACGCTGACTAGAGTTAACGAGCTCGAACTCTCAGTGAGAACCCCCGTGTAGCCACTGCGAACCACTTTGTGAGGGTTCAAAACTGGGTGCGCCCCCGAAGGGGCGCAGTGAGGTTTGCGCAACCTCTTTCAAGCGCACACCCCTGAGGAAGCCGCGCGCCAGGCCGGGGAATGCTTGTACCCATTTTTTGCCCGTGGGTGTCCGGCGGTTGGTTGTGAACCAACCACCTCCCGCAACCTCAGCTTTCGACCAGACCGCTAGGCCACGACTGGGGTTGTCTGCGCTTTCGAGGTTGAGCTTGTGGGCTCCCGAATAGGGCAAATAATTGCGAGACACTACTAGTCAGTACGAGCAAGAGAAAGCTCTGTTTTCTCGAGTACGCGCTGTTCGTGCCTGGGTCGGGATTGCAGGTGGTGTCTTTTCGCCCCATGAGTCTTCCGATCAGACGTTGGAGACAACTTCTCCGACTAAAAACAGCTGCTCCGACGGGACACGTTTGTGATAGGCTCAAAAAGTAAGCTGAGGAGCTTAAAATTTTTATAGCGTTCGGGTTAGGTGTACTTGGGAGACTACTGTACGGCGCTCAGCCTTGATACATTTCGAATTACGTTTTCAGTGTGTCGTCAGCGTGTGGTTCTTTGCATTTGTGGAGCGTTGTGTCCATCCTTATTGATTCACGGCTACTTCCCCATTCCCGCAAGATTTAAGTACTACAAATGGACTCAACTATTATGTTCTTCAGTTTTATGGAATCATTTCGTCACGCTTATCTAATACTGTGCCACCATAGAACTTTTGCTTCTTGTTTAGCGTTTGTATGAATGCAGTGGAAACAAGCAAAGAGGACAGAAGCAAAAAGGACAAAAACGCAGAAGGCCCAAAATAATGCGCCAGTTTGGGAGCTTCCTTTTGTTTGTGGGGCCACACTTTTCCTTCGGGCACCGCCGTCCTTGATTACTGCGATGCAATAGAGATGGCGGAAGTTTGTGACAGTCGGCTGTCCTTGAGCACCACCCTCGATGAGCAGGAAGCCGCTCTTACCTTTTTATTCCTCATTATAACGCTCTCGGTAATTTCACTCTTTTATCATCATCCCAAAACAGATATCTTCTAGGCGCTTAAAATAAAATAGTCATCGCACGTTGTTTCAGTCTGTACCTTGCCTTGTGGAGACATTTAGCACCGAAAAATCTGTTCGGTCCTTGAGGCATGTTTCGCAGATATTACAATTCAACGGTAACTGCAATAAACGATGTTCTTGCAGCATGATGCAGCAATTTCACGCCCAGCGTGTGCTTATATTTGGTAGAACAAACACCTAAATATTGATGTTCTCTCCGTGGAACGGTGTCTGAAGCGACGTAGTTGTGGTCAGAAATATAGAAAACTCAACGGAGCGAAACGATTATACATTTAATAAATCATAGAAGACGATGAAATGTGCAACGGGACTGAGGTTTACAAAAATTTGCAAGCGTGTTCATGCGCCGTAAAGACGGTCTCCCGCAGTATGGCCGAGCCATGTGGGGAAAACATCAACGTACAGAAAACGTGCCGCCACCGAGGGCTATTCGTTACGCACGATGTTCATTTAATATGCAATCTTAGTATCCAGTAGCTTTACGGTGTCGTCACAGATGCATCGAAAATTAGCTTCGAGGGAAAGAAAGACGGCTGCGGTTGGATCACACTTGTTCAGAAACGAACGACACTACTCCGACGCAGAAAGGTCGCCTACGCGCGCGCCATCTGCCGGGTCAGCGTCGTGCATGGCGAAGGGGGTTTCAGTGGATACCACACGATGGCGCTGCAACTGCACGCCAAGCACGGAGGAAATTTACGAGAAACGCATGGTACTCGAGGAATTCTGGCATCCGTAATTTACATGCTCATAATTCCTCATGTACGCCTCAGTACAGATATCGAAAACACGTTTCTAAGAAGCCCATACATTCGCTAGACACGCCTTTATTCATGTTCAAATGTCGAGTCGTAGTGGCGGAGTGGCAGTGTACCCGTCTCGAACGCTAACGCCCTTGTTCGATGCCTGGCCTAGACAGAGATTCCCCAATTTTATTCATTTAGTCGGCGTGGGCTTTTATGCAAGTCCGCGAATATTTCGGTCATGTGATGCGCACAACAACAACCACTACGACGCTGACAGCTTTTCGACGGAACTAGCTATATGCGCTGCCGCGGAAAAAGTGGAATTGACCACCAGGGTGTCTTTGCCCTGCCCTGATACCACACAGCACACGGGCATTTCTGCGTGTCCTGGCCGGTGTTCACTCGGTAGCGTTAAAGGGACACTGAGGAGAAATTGAAGTTGGCTTGTATCGATAGAATAGCAGCTCCTGATCACAAAAACGCCTCTCTTACTGAAAACAAAGCTCTTGTAATGTAGAAAAAAGCAAGAACCAAAATACAGGTGTCGCCGCCACAGGCCAATCTCGCAAGTACAAACGTGATGACTTCCTAGGACAAGAGGCGCCACCTTGGAGGAATTTTCTTTACTTCATGGAAACCACGAATCTCTGAGGCTGGCAAAGGAAGGTTGCGCACCACACCGCTAGCCGTCAGAAATCACGGAGTCTGCGTTTACGTCACGTATCACGTCACTGCGTTCTGTGACGTCATAAGAGTTCTCCGTGTCGTCAGAAGAGTTCTCGAGTTTGAATCAGAGCGGCGGGAAAACCTTTCTCAACTTCGTATCCAAATTTCTTTGAAATAAATGCATCTTTCGCGCCCGGACAAGCGGCAACAAAGCCATGAAATGCCGAACTATCAGATTTTGCTAACAAAAAAAAAATGATAGAGTTCTCCTCAGTGTCACTTTAAAAATTCAGTTCAGCGGAAAAGCCGGCGTTGCAGCTGTTGCCACTGTGTAGGGAAAATCCAGATTGGTCGAGAGGGCCGTGACGTCACAAACGCATTACTTCGGATGGGTAATTCAAACACCCCGCAATCTTCACAAAGTACAAGAGTGATGACGTCACTACACGGTTCTTCATTAGTCTACACTGCCGTAACGTCATTCCCCTCGAGGAATTCCGTAGTGCCCCTGAAGAAAGAAAAGCAATGCGCTGAAAATGAAAATGGTGCAACCGGGACTCGAACCTCTGTCTGTTTGGTTGTGAGCCGCGCGGGCCATCCTTCGACCACTGAGGAAAGTCCATTTGGCTGTCTTAAAGAGAGGCGTTGTGCATCTTGCGCTAAAAAATAACTAAAATGAAGATACGAAAGAAATGAATACATAAAGAACGGTGTTAGTGTCGGCGAAGTGATATGCGAAGAGGTATGCCGACCGCGGAAAAGACCCATTAACCTTATCGCGTCATACCCTTAGGTTGGAGCTTATGTGCCCCACGCATTTTGAATTCCGTGTTCTTGCGCTCTGCATCCGAACGCGAAAGCCACTGAGCCACCCTGGCTGGTATTTGAATTCTTCCGTTGGAAGCGGAATGACTATGCTAAATAGACTGCAAACATTGAATCGCCCGCTCTTTCTGCTAGGTTGACGCTTGTACGACAGCAGTAGAACGTTTCCTGGCCGGAAAGATGGATTTGAAAATATACCTGCTGGTCGATTCAAATTCGCGACGTCCTTACCCGAAAGGAACGGTTGCTACCGCTTTGAAGTCAATGTTGGTGTAGCGTAGCCTCCGGGATCCGGGTTAAAATTATGGGCTCTTACATTTTGACACACTCTCGTCTACATCAAGAGTCCTTCGCATAAATAAAATTGTCGGATTAGGATCACATAATTCTAATTGTTATGAAAAGCATACCATTTCATGATCACAATTGCGCCTGCGACAGAGGCTGAAAAATTTTAAGTTTACTCCCAATACGAAGTATCGGTGATGATGAGCTCTGTACGCGCGTGGGTAGTTTGGCTACTTGAATTGTTGCGAAGCCTTATATTACTCATGTGAGCGTCGTGTGGAATTAGTTTATTACAAGTATTACGAAAAAGTTTACGCCTGGAAGATTGACATTGCTAGTGAAAAATTGCGCTGTGAAAAAAAGACGCAAATATTTTGCCCATATCTTGCAAAACGCGCTCGACAAACAGTGAACGCCAAACAGGATTTTGTCTAAAGGACACCTTGAGGCTAATACTCTGTATAACGTGGAAGACAAACTAAATTATTTTGCTTCACCAGAACAGCCTACTTGCCTCTACTCGTTGATCCATAACTAAGAACAAAAACGATAAAGGGGCAAAAAAATGCTTCGTCATTTATGTTGTTCTGCGCCAAAGTTTCGATTCTAATAGCGATATATCACACACATTAACACCTTAGAAGAATTTATATTTGTAATGTCCACTTCCATATACCAAAGGCAATGAAGTCAGTGTGCTCCGTATGATTGTCTGTATGCTTTACAAGCTTTATTCTACAACCGTTCACGTCATTACAAAAGTAAAGGTCGCTGTCTACGCAAAGTTTTTTGCGCAATGATATTGGAATTTTTTTACTTGCTGTGTTTTGTTTGAGGTGCAGTACCACAAAAAATTTGCTTCGTGAGCGTCTCTACACAGTAAGAATTTTATGCCCAAATTTTTATTTGTTTAAATTCGTAAACATTCTTCATAATTTGCCGCTTCTCTTTGTAATCTAGTAATCAGAAGCTCAGTGCGTGCATTTCACCAGTATTGTCGAGTATATTTATTCTACGAAGTGACTTGGGCGTGGCTTCAAGGAAAAAAAAATCTTGTACGCCAAAAGACACTGAATTTCCGCGTCTACTCACGTCTCTGAACCAGGAATTTTTGCCTGCAAATTTTTCACTGTAATTTCAACGTCCTCTGCGCGCATCGCTTGTTTTGTTTTCTGAAGATTGGGCGTTAGAAAGGGCTTGAAATATATTCGGGTAGTTTACTGTGCCCGAAAAGTGCCACATCTTCAGCCAGCTTACTTTTCCCCAAACTCAATTAATGGCAGCGAAGCACAAGTGCTGACAGGAAGGGCATTCAACTCAACGCCCCGCACAAGAGAGGCAAACACGAGCCGTAAGCATCACGCGCTATAGTGGCGCACATATGTGAATACTGCAGGGCAAGAAAACAACGACAGGTGCTCATGCTCATGCTACAGCACGGAAAAGCCTGCACGAAACAGAAGGTCTTATCAGGCGGCTATTCTCGCTTTTGGTCTACCATTGTCGCTGAACATGAAAGCTTGAAGATCTGCATACTGTAGTATGACGACGTCCATTACGGGGTTGGTGGAGTCCGAGAGGACCTAATGGACAATCAGTCTGGCTGCGGATTTCTTCAGTTGCTTTATTGCCTTGGTCGGACCAAAAACAAGCATCCTCGCAAGGCAGAAGAATGGTTTATTATGATACGTGCTCGCTTTTGGTTCTGAGTGCCCACTGATCCTAAGGACAGATATGACTAAAGCGTAACAAGACACGTTCGCTGTATCCTTGCGCTTGGACACTGCAAATGTGAAGCCGTTGAATGTGGTTCGTGATGCAATATGTTACTTACAAAATACATCTTGAATCTCGGACTACTTTCAAAGTCATCACACACTCACCGAACACAGGAAACGTCAGCGTGCCTCATCACAACGAAAAAAAAGGAAGCTCACCTAGAGGGCTCAATGAATGTTCCAAGTGGCTGTACCTTTGGTTTTACGGCGCTGGTGAAGCCCCAGTCTGCTTCTGCGGTACGACGTGAGGAGCCCCGACATGGCAACGGGTGACCACTCCGCAGCCCTCGAGATCGACTAGTCGTGAGAGCACAGTATCGACGCGACTGAGCGACACACTCAACTGTCAACTTTTGAAAGTTGTTTTTTCCTGATGCGCGAGATTCTTTTTTCTTTTTGTATGTGTAAAACAGCATTCATCTTTTTATTATGCGTGCTTTCATCGCTTTATTCTCCAATTGAGATTGTGTGCTTTTATTGGTACCGATATGTTGCGCTAACGTTTACGACTGGTTTTCTGTACTGATACAAATATCTGAAACTTGAACCATGCTCACAAAATAAGAGACTTAAAACAACGGCTTTCTGCCCTTGATTAGGAAAACAGAAAACGCCTTTACTTTACTGAAACACCAAGTGCTGCGTTACCAAGCCAAGGCAGTACTGAAGCGCACAACTAAAGTTTTCTCGTATGTGCAAGAAGCTAGGGAGGCGGAGTGAGCCGGTTCGCTCATGAAATATACTGATTTAGAGCAAGCGAGGCGACTTTCAATCCTGTTCACCTGGAGTTGTCAGTGCAACTCTCCTGCTAATACTCTGGGAGGTTTGGTTCAAATGCGTAGAGTACGTGAATTGCCTTCATGCTCAGAATAATGCAGTTTTTCGCTCTATCTAAATTTCCGTCGTCAGTAAATCCTTGAAGGTCGCTTTGACATCGTAGCTTATAGTTGATGAGATAGAGATGTGTTGTATTCTGTTCTGTTGTATGACGCACAACCAACTAGGACTACTATGCACCGAACGGCGAAGAGGAATACTGCAACTGAATTTTTGGGGTGATTGCTGACCTGAAATTACAACACGAATATCAGCCGCGGCTGAAATTTGCACTGTATATGTACGCAAGAGATTCCCGATTGCTCAATATTGATCGGATGGTAGCAGTGATTTCCTATCGAACGATATCGCTTCTTAACGGTTAAAAATCGCTAAGTGAAATAATTCGTTGAACCCCGCCGTGCGTACCGAACTTAATATAGGCTATCGCTTTGCCTTTGATGAGTCATAATAATTATTATCAACGTCATCATTATCAGGGCAACTGCGTCCTCTGCAAGACAGATACCTCTCTCATTGGCTTAAAACTAATATCCTGCGCCAGCTGCAGCCATCATATCCCCACCAACTTCCCAATCTCAACCACTAGTTTGATTCCTTTGGCAACATGCCTTCTTTGACAGTAATCACTTATAACAAGCCTAAACACAGGTCGTTTCTACGGTAAGAAAAATGATGTGTGCAATGACTGGTATGGTATGGTATGCGGCGTATAATGCTCTAAAGCTGCACATGAGTTATGGGAGACGCCGTAGTTCGTCTGGGGTTCTTTAAAGGGGCCGTGAAACACTGTTTGATGGGATGTCGATTATACTTCATGTGAATTCTTTATGTCACACAGATGGCGACTCAGAACGAATTCCAGGAATCGGCGCGTAGGAACGGGAGTTATTGAATGAACGAATTTCAAAATACAAGCAAGAAACTGCTGCCCTCATCTCGATTTTCGCGGTGCTGCCCATTCCCATTTCACTTTCCTAAAGACATTGGGTGGGACCAATCAAAACCTATCTGAGCACGTCGCGTAAGTTTGCACACCATGGTTGTCTGTTCGCTGAATTATGTTCTTTCCAAGGCTGGCATTGTTTCGATGGTTAGAATAGTTAAAACAACCATGTGCATGCCCAGCTGGCCCACCGATGCCTCACTGCGCTTCACCGTCACTTCGACGGCGCAGGAGGAAGCATTGACCTATGGCCTTCCCTCACTTATCCGAAATCTAGAGCGGGATATTGGCACGGAGTGACCACCTGCGCGAGATACTTTTTAGCATAACGCGCAGCGCAACCACCACCCCTCACCGCGTACCGTGCCTTGCCACTGATCGCTGTTGACGAGAACGTGGCGCCATATAGAGCCGCCGCCCGGTGATCCTCCATAAGTTCACGGTGTGCACTGGTAAATGTGAAACGAGATGGCTTTTTTCTTTGTGTTCTTCCTTCGGACCGAAATGAACGCTCGCAGAATGCAATGGCTCGATCACGTCGATTCCGCCAAGCCGTTCTCAGATACACAAAGAACAGCCTTAATTCCTGTGCGCTAGGTCGTAGATGGATATGAACAGAGTGGTGTAAAGTCCTTCGATGCACAGCAATAACCAGAGCCTGTGGTGGTGTTTTTTTGTTTTTATTGCTTTGCAGTGCTTTTATGTACGGCAAAAATGTTGGCTTTGTTGACCTAATATAAAACCCAAAAACGTGATGAAACGTATCTTCATTTATTGCCCCAGTTTGCAGTATATTTACTTCCTGTCCAATCACCAAGATCCCACCCGATGATGTCATATCCACTGCTAAAAACCGCCACTGTGTGGTGACACCGTCAGCGCCATGAATTTGCTCTTGCGGGAAAGTTTAAATACTAAAAACCGGACTATCGCCGTCCCACCGATGAAAATACCATCACTATAAATCATTCTATGCAGCCAACAGGAAAAAAAATGCACTGAAAATGTATTTCGGGGCCCCTTTAAAGTGCGCCGATATTGCACCGCACATGGGTATTTCTGTATTTCACCTGCATCAACACGAAGTCGCCGCGGTTCGAATTTGAACCAGGCTGCTTGGGTTGAGGAACCGAACTCCAAAACCACTAAGTCGCCACGGAGGACTCATGCGTGCTGCCCTTGTGTGTGCTTGGTCGTTCTTTTTTTTTCTTCCCTCAGTGTTTCTCTTGCAATGGTCATCGAGTGCAGGTGCCTAGCGCTCATCCAGGACAGCTTCATTAGGCTCCATTTCGCCACCATGAAAGTACATTAAATGCAACCACAGACTGAAAATTCGCAACTGTTGCAAAAATTTTCGTTTCCCATCGTAGCCATGAATACTGCAGGTAGGTGATCATGAACTTCCGCCCCTTTGTGATGGTAAGTCAAGCCAAACTAAAAAATGGTCTCGTTTGTGAAGGACTGGATTTTATAGATGTCTAATTCTCCACATTAACAGTACCAACAAGCAGTTAATTAAATGAGATTCGGACACAAATAATAGACGCCGAAGTCATTAGTTTTTTTTATGGCGAAATTTATTGCTCCATGGCATCAATAATGGGTGAATGTGTGATGAAATATGTAGTAGTGATTAAATGAATGGAAAAAGGCTAGCTGATTTGATGAAGCCCAGTAGAGAACGATGTTAAGGTCCCTGCATCCAGGCAATGTATGAAGCAGGGTTGCTTGGTGAAAGACCCGCTACATTGACGTTCCAGATCCTTGTAGGCTTGAGAGCTGGCCAGTCCCACAGCAAGTGATGAATTTCTGCTTCAATGTACTCGTGTTTACATATCGGACACCCTGGCAGAGGAAACAAATCTCGGTACTGAGGACACTTCCGAGTGACGGCAGGTGTGAGGGCAACCCCGACCCGGATCCTCCTAAGCGCAACCTCCTCTGCACGGGTAAGACCGCGGGGAAGGGTTACCGCACACGGAGGGATGAGAGCGCGTGTGTGGCGTCGGAGGAGTTCCTTTCCTGATGAAAGGAGTGTAAAATTGTCCAAATGAAGCAGCCGAGTCAGTGATGAGGCTGGCTTCGCAAGGCGGGCCGCTAAATCTGCCTGGCTTTGAGTGGTCAGCAGATCCCGTGGGACCCACTCAATACGTACTGGCTGCGGGATGCGTGCCGCGAGCCGGTGGATGTCCTGACATATCGTTGGACAGCGGGTAACACGTCGTAGCAACCGTACAACTTGAAGGGCGTCAGTGCGGATAACAACGCGGGCCGCAGGGAGCATAGGTATGGCGGCCACGGAGCAGAGTGCTTCTTGAACGGCAGCGAGCTCAGCACAAAAGGACGAAGGGGGTTCCGTAAGCTGAAGCCAAGAGGTTTGATTCAGCGCAGGTCTGCACTGGCAGTAGATAGCTCTTGTTGCTTTGCAGTCTTGTATGCTTGCGTCTATGTAGACAACAATGGATCCTTCAGGCAGGCAAGCATCTTGTTCCTCAAATTTCTGGCGAAGCAATGATGCCGAATGAGCAGATGTTGGCTGGCGATTATCTGTTGGCTTGCTGTCGCTGAGCTGTACAAACTTCCATGGGGGAAGAACTGGCGTTGGCGGCTGAAGAATGGAGTGTGGCGTTGCATAAGTCCTCAGTGCATGCATGGAGTGCGACAGACTGGCCTTAAGGCTGCACGCATCACGGTGCTGCTGCACCAGCTCCTCAATGGTATTAAGCTGTGCATTCTCTTGTAAAGCTATGACCGCTGTGATGCGTGGAAGGCCCGTAATGGTCCTCATAGCCTCATAGCCTCTCGGTTCACGGCTTCAAGGCGATCCCATTGGGCTCTTGTAAGATGTTGAAACTGGGCTTGATAAACAATACGTGGCTGCAGAACTGCCCTCACCAATTGCTGTGCAAGGAACGAGCCTGCGCCACCCGTTTTAGGAGCAATTCTTCTAATCAAACAAAATGTCTAAATTGCTTTCCTTTTTGCCTGAGAAAGCCATGCTGTTGCTGATCCTGATTAGTGAATCATTAAGCCAAGGATTTTTACACTCGGACTTTCCTGTAGTGGGGTGCCTGATAGACAAAGACGGATTAAGCTTGCAGCAAGTTTCCGGCGTCCCTAGCGGTTGGCGGCTGACGTTTGTGTTGTTTTATGCACAGATAGCTGAAGTCCGATGGATGGCGCGTAATTAGATGTTACATCCAAGGCAGATTGAAGGGCAGCCTCCTGAGTACGGAGATCTTGGTGAGTACTCCACACCGTGATGTCATCATCGTGCTCAAGCCTAGATTTTCCCAGGTGATTTAGATTTTGGCGATCTTTCAGTGTATCAGGAGGCAGCGACGCATAGGTATACGACTGAGATTTTGTTCCCAGGACATTCAATGTTTTAACTCCTGAAGCCTATGGAAACATACAAAATTGAAATTCTTTTGTGGAGACGACAACTTTATGTGTTAAGAATCTACTGCTACAATCCTTTTTTGACAAACTAATCACATAGAGTACGGATTCAGCTTTATGCTGTTCAAATATTTGTTTGTCCGAACGACCAAGAAAAGTGTCCAAAATTGACATTTTCAGAACACATGTCTAATCCCGAATGAATGAATCAATGAATGGATGAATGGATGGATGGATCGATGTATGTATGTATGTATGTATGTATGTATGTATGTATGTATGTATGTATGTATGTATGTATGTATGTATGTATGTATGTATGTATGTATGTATGTATGTATGTATGTATGTATGTATGTATGTATGTATGTATGTATGTATGTATGTATGTATGTATGTATGTATGTATGTATGTATGTATGTATGTATGTATGTATGTATGTATGTATGTATGTATGTATGTATGTATGTATGTATGTATGTATGTATGTATGTATGTATGTATGTATGTATGTATGTATGTATGTATGTATGTATGTATGTATGTATGTATGTATGTATGTATGTATGTATGTATGTATGTATGTATGTATGGATGGATGGATGGATGGATGGATGGATGGATGGATGGATGGATGGATGGATGGATGGATGGATGGATGGATGGATGGATGGATGGACGGACGGACGGACGGATGGAGGGCATCTTGTAAACTATTCCATTGACCTTTGAACTAGGCGCAGCATCTTTAACATTTGCAAGATCCCCGCGCACAGTGATAGCACATGGGCAATATTCACCTAGTGCTTTTCGAAGACTCGTGCTCATCGCTTGTCTGGAATGTACAAGGCCGTCCACCCTTAGTATGAATACGATGGATGGATGGATGGACGGATGGACGGAGGGACGGATGGATGGATGGATAAGGCTAAAATATTTAAATCGGGCGGTGCCTCAAGCCACCTAGCCATGACTCGGGAAATCTCACTCTTGTTTTTATTTTAGCCACCAATCAGAAAACCTTCGCTGTATCACTTCCACCCGCTTAAAATCTGCTTTTTGTTTACTGCCCTTAAAACCCAAAGCTTTGAATAAAACAGCCCCGACACTTTCCACTGCAAGGTAAAGCCCTTTACAGAACAGTATCAAGTTTGGTTGGTTTGGTTTATGGGGGTTTAACGTCCCAAAGCGACTCAGTCTATGAGAGACGCCGTAGTGAAGGGCTCCGGAAATTTCGACCACCTGGGGTTCTTTAACGTGCACTGACATCGCACAGTACACGGGCCTCTAGAATTTCGCCTCCATCGAAATTCGACCGCCGCGGCCGGGATCGAACCCGCGTCTTTCGGGCCGGCAGCCGAGCGCCGTAACCACTCAGCCACCGCGGCGGCAGAACAGTATCAAGTGTTCACTCATTTCCTCCTCCTCTCCAAGCGCACCGCCTAACGGGTCTATCTCGTGATACCTGACTTTATATGCCTTATTCCGCAAAACTCTCGTCC
Source organism: Amblyomma americanum (assembly GCF_052857255.1). Lineage (NCBI taxonomy): Eukaryota > Metazoa > Arthropoda > Arachnida > Ixodida > Ixodidae > Amblyomma > Amblyomma americanum. The sequence continues at coordinate 400,934,142 of NC_135497.1, forward strand.
TGCTCTGGAACAACAAAGAGCTTCCGTACAAATATCATCGATAATTTCTTTGGCTGTTTCGTGCTCAAAGATTCTGCATGTTCCCAGTTCCGATTTCATCATCACTGCTTTCCACAGAGATATCTTTCTGTTTATTAAACCTTTTTCTTAAGCGATAAATTCTGATCTGCCCCCAACTGCTGGCGAGATATTGTTTCTCAGTTTTCTAGGTCGCTGTCTTTATTTTTGGTCCACATTTCTTATGTACAGGTACCTAAAAACTTTCCTAGCCCAATGCTTTTCCACTATTTTTCTTAATCGCTCCTCAAACGATATCTTACTCTCGAACGCCGCCCATGCCATATAACCCTGTACTTATGATTTGGTGTATTGCCATGTGCTCCCAAAGCTAGCCTCTCTACGCCACGCTGTTTGATTTCTAACACTGCTTTAACATCTGGTCTCATGCACAGGAGCGCATTGCTGAGAGTCAGACTAGGAACCACCACCCCTTTCTATATTGCTCTTTTCACTTCGTACCTATTGTAATCCCGCAATGCCCTAATTTTCATGACAGCTGCATTCCTACTAGTTTTTTTTCATTACGTATATTTCATTCTCTGTCAGATTCTCAGCACCATTATTTATCCACCTCCCAAGATACTTGTACCTGCCCGTAACGTTCCGAGACTGAGTCCAATAAAAATATGCGTTTAACATTGAAATAATTTGTGCAGCACCCCTTCGAAATAGTCTCGCTTGCAGTCTATACACAGCTTCCAACGTTTCTTGAGGTCTTGGAATCAGTTAGAAAACGTATCTTTTCGCAGGGCTGTCAGCTCCTTTGACGTGGCGTCTTGAATACCCTCCACGCTCCCCATCCAGCCGCCGTTTGGGGCTCTCTTGACACGAGGAAACAAGAAAATATCGCATAGGGAGAGGTCAGACGAGTATGGCGGATGGAGAAGTACAGTAATGCTGTGCTTGGCGAGCAATTTTGTCAGGCTGAGAGCAGTGCTCGGCCTTGCGTTATCGTGGAGAAGGCGCCATTGTCCAGATGCCCATAGGTCAGGGCGACGGCGTCGCAGTGCATCACGCATGTGTTGGAGCCCTTCTGGGATGAACTCGTGTTGTGTGACACCTCTGGCATCGAAAAAAGCTACCAGCATCGTCGTTGCTTTGGTCTTCTGTCGCCGCACCTTTCTCAATGCCGGAAAGCTTGTGGACCGCCATTCGGTGCTCTGACTCTTTCTTTGAGGATCGTATTAAAAACACCATGTTTCTTCTTCAGCAATGATACTGTCGGAAAATGCAGCATCCTTCTTTGCCTCGGAGAGCAAATCCGCCCTCACTGAGGCTCGAGTGTCCTTATGGTTCTGTGTGAGGGAGTGCGGCACAAGTCCGGTATTCAGATTTCGTTTCCCCAAGCTTTCACGCAAAACATGGTGGCATGTTGTCTTCCTATGTGTCGAGAGCATCTGATAGCATGCGTATTGTAATGGTGCGGTCTTGCTGTACGATTTCCCTGATCCTAGCCCCTGCCTTGTGTCGTCTTCCACGGACGTTCTGCCCGATACGAACCTCTTGTGCCGCTCCAAAACTCGCGCCCGCGATAATGTTTCTTTGCCGTAAGCATCACGAAGGAGCTCTTACGTCTGTGTGGCGGTCTTGCCAAGCTTCGTACAGAATTTTATGTTTACACGCTGCTCGAGGTGGACGTCCATCTCTCCACATTCACTCATAGTGGAAAGCGCAGACGACTACAGTATTTCCCGCTCAATTTAATCCAAACGCCAGAATATTTAATCTGAGTGGCATTGAATTTAATCCAGGTGCCACAGAAAAAAATCCAAGCTCCAAAGCATTTAATTCAAACGCCAGCGAATCTAATGCTCATGCATTCTCAGCACGAGACCGCTCAAACTTAAAACGCGGTCTATATAACCCAGGCGCCTTATCGATGAGTTGTTACGAACGAAGCTTTAGACACCCAGTGAGCAAGTAATATCAACTTTTTTAATCATAATAAATAAGGGCTGCGTTTTTATACCACCCACTACATCAACCGAAGTACAAGGTGAGTGCGAAGAATATTGCAGATATGCAACTGCGGTGTCCTGCAACTCACATCATAATGGCACACCTTTATTATCCTGATAAGTTTAGCGACTCACAATAAAGTGATTACTGAGATAAACTCCCTGTGATCAGCCGATAGTCCACTCACATGACTGTGCATCACACTCAACCTCACGTCCCACATTCTCAACAAAATTCATGAGGGGTATGGAACGAAACGTTATGTCGAATGCAATGACGCTATCACTTCGATCGACACACGTTTAGCTAGCACATTCAGTGTATTCCTACATGACATCAATAAACTGCACAAAGAAGTGCACTTCTTCCCGCCTTATAAAGTCACGTGACTTTCAGCAAAGGGGACGCACTTTCTCGACCCAACAACATTGGTATCGAATTTCCCTGGAGAATACGGCTATCCTTTGCACACAACTATTTCCTTGAGTCCACTCTCATGTCTCCCGCAACTTAAAATACCATGCATCACATCAAGTCACTATTGCAATATTATCGCTATCGCTAACTCTAAACGCTTTCGCTGTGTCATTACAAGTTGTGACGTCACAAGGAGCGACTTTCATCATGACGGGATGTTATGGCAACCCTGCAGTGATGAGCATCACACCAATCGGATTTCCTGTGTAATAAGGCTGTTGTGATGATGATACGTGTTAGCCAAGTCATGTGACTTGCGGTATCATGAATTACGACACGTGACTTTCGCAGCCCTATGATGTTGGGTATGAAACGAATCGGTTTTTCGTGCGAAATAAGGCTGTCGTTAGATTGAAAACACTATTGATGCGGCACTATGTGCTGTGACGTCAAAAGGATCGACTTTAATCATGACGAGACTTTAATGCTACCTTGCAGTGATGAGCATCAAAGGGTTCAGTTTTCCCACTTTAATAAGGCTGTCGTGAAGATGATACATTTTCGCCGAGTCATCATGCGGGGCCACCTGACATATGGAGTATCGTGAATCACGACACGTCACTTTGGCAACCCTATGAAGTTGAGTATCAAGCAAAACGGTTTTCCTAGAGTAAGAAGCTTATCGCAAATATGATACAATTTCGCCGAGTTATCATCCGGGGTCACGTGACTTGCAGTTTCATGCATAACAAGTCTTTGTCATTTCTCTGATGTTGAATGTAAAACCAATCGGTTTTCCTAGTGTAATAAGGCTGTCGTGATGATAATACATTTTCGCCGAGTCATCATCCGTGGTCACGTGACTTGGAATATCGTGAGTAACGACACGACCCTTTGGCAACCCTATGAAGTTGGGTATCAAACGAATAGTTTTTTAGTGCAATAAGGTTGCCGTGAAAATTATTCATTGTCGCCGAGACATCATCGGGGGCACGTGACTTGCAGTATCATGCTTCAGGAGAAGTCTCTTTTCTCAATCCTGCGACATTCGGTATGAAACCAATCGGTTTTATGTGCGGAGTAAGGCTGTCTTGAAGAAAACACATTTTCGCTGAGTCACCATGCGGGCCACGGAGTATGGAGTATAGTGAATCACGACACGTCACTTTGGCAACCCTATGAAGTTGAGTATCAAGCAAAACGGTTTTCCTAGAGTAAGAAGCTTATCGCAAATATGATACAATTTCGCCGAGTTATCATCCGGGGTCACGTGACTTGCAGTTTCATGCATAACAAGTCTTTGTCATTTCTCTGATGTTGAATGTAAAACCAATCGGTTTTCCTAGTGTAATAAGGCTGTCGTGATGATAATACATTTTCGCCGAGTCATCATCCGTGGTCACGTGACTTGGAATATCGTGAGTAACGACACGACCCTTTGGCAACCCTATGAAGTTGGGTATCAAACGAATAGTTTTTTAGTGCAATAAGGTTGCCGTGAAAATTATTCATTGTCGCCGAGACATCATCGGGGGCACGTGACTTGCAGTATCATGCTTCAGGAGAAGTCTCTTTTCTCAATCCTGCGACATTCGGTATGAAACCAATCGGTTTTATGTGCGGAGTAAGGCTGTCTTGAAGAAAACACATTTTCGCTGAGTCACCATGCGGGCCACGGAGTATGGATTATAGTGGATCACGACACGTCACTTTGGCAACCCTATGAAGATGAGTATCAAACCAATCGGTTTTTCTAGCGTAAAGGCTGCCGTGAAAATGACATGTTTCCCCCGAATCATCACCCGGGGTAATGTGACTTGCAGTATCATGCATCACGACGGGTCACTTTGTCAACCCTATGAAGTTGGATGTCAAACCAATCGGTTTTCCTAGTGTAATAAACCTGTCGTGAAGATGATTCATTTTCGCCGTCATCATCCAGAGTCACGTGTCTTGGAGGATCGTGAATCACGACACGTCACTTTGGCAACCCTATGAAGTTGGGTATCAAACGAATTGGTTTTCCTAGTGCAATAAGGCTGCCGTGAAGATGATACTTGTTAGCCAAGTCACGTGACTTGCAGTATCATGAATGACGACACGTAACTTTCGCAAACCTATGATGTTGGGTATGAAACAAATCGGTTTTTCGTGCGGAATAAGGCTGTCGTTAGGCTGAAAAACACTTTTGATGAGGCACTATGAGCTGTGACGTCACATGGATTGACTTTAATCATGACGAGACTTTATTGCTACCTTGCAGTGATGGGCTTCAAAGGGTTCTGTTTTCCCAGTTTAATAAGGCTGTCGGGATTGATAGATTTTCGCCAAGTCGTCATGCGGGGTCGCGTGACATATGGAGTATCGTGAATCAAGAGACGTCACTTTAGCAACCCTATGTAGTTAGGTATCAAGCCAATCTGTTTTCTTAGAGTAATATGCTTGTCGCGAAGATGATCAAATTTCGCCGAGTCACCATCGGGAGTCACGTGACTTGCAGTGTCATGCATCACAACATGTCATTTGTCAACCCTATGATGTTAAATGTAAAACCAATCGGTTTTTCTAGTGCAATAAGGCTGTCCTGAAGACAATACATTTTCGCCGAGTCATATTTCGTGGTCACGTGACTTGGAGGATTGTGAATAACGACGCGTCAATTTGGCAACCCTATGAAGTTGGTTATCAAACGATTAGTTATTCCAGTGCAATAAGGCTGCCGTGAGAACGGTTCATTTTAGCCGAGTCATCATCGGGGTCTAGTGACTTGCAGTATCATGCATCACGACAAATCTCTTTGGCAACCCTATGATATTGTGTATCAAACCAATCGGTTTTACGTGCGGAATAAGGCTGTCTTGAAGAAAATACATTTTCGCCGAGTCATCATGCCTGGTCACGCGACATGGAGTATCATGAATCATGACCCGCCACTTTCGCAACCCTATAAAGTTGTGTATCAAACCAATCGGTTTTTCTAGGGTAATAAGGCGGTCGTGAAGATGACACTTTTTCGCCGTATGATCATGCGGGGTCACATGACATAGAGTATCGTGAAACACGACACGTCAATTTGGCAACCCTATGAAGTTGGCTATCAAGCCAATCGGTTTTTCTAGCGTAATAAGCCCGTCGTGAAGATGATACAATTTCGCCGAGTTATTATCGGTGGTCACGTGACTTGCAGTGTAATGTATTTCCGGGATTCCATCCCATGTGCCGCCGGGTACCCACTGGTGATACAATAAGTGCAAGCTTTCCCCTGGCCTGATGCTCGGATAGTAAGGAGTGAAATGCTTGGAAAATGGATCTTTGATCCCATCTTTAGTTGTAGAAAAATACCTTGCGTTATGACGCTCCTTGGCCATAGACGCCCTTGCGCGATAAAAATTCATAATCATCAGTATCATGCATCACGACAAGTCTGTTTGGCAAACCTATGATTTGGGGCGCTGTGGGTACTGAATAAATGAAATGAAATGAATGAATCAAACGAACCGATGTTTCGTGCATAATAAGACAGTTGCTACGTCTAAACACTTTCGCTTCGGCATTACGAGCTGAGACGTCATATGGAGTGACTTTGACCCTGACGGGACATTATTGCGACCTTGCAGTAGTGGCCATTAGACGATTAGATTCTGGCAGTCTTATAATGTTGTGAAGGTTATACATTTTCGCCGAGACTTCATAAGGGGTCACGTGACCTGCAGTATCAGGCATCACGATACGTCACTTTGGCAACTCTATCATATAAGGTGTGAAAAGAATCGGGTTTTCGTGCGGAATAATGCTATCGCTGGGTCCAAGCACTTTCGCATCGTCTTTACGAGGCGTCAGGTGACATGAAGCAACTTATCAGGATGGGCATATTAGTGACAATAGAGTGATTGATATGAAATGAATCGTTCTTTTTTTCCAGAGTAATAAGGCTGTCGTAGGGCCTATGTGTTTTTCAGGCTTGCAGACCCAAGTGGCATGTGGTATCGTGCGCCATAACACGTTACTTTTACAATCCTAGTATGCTTGTTATGGATTTAATCTGTTTTGAGAGAGAAAATAAACTGTCGATAGGTCTGCACCACAGCAGCATTTATGTGGAGGCAACACAGATTTGTTCCACAGTAGCTATTACCGGTCCGGCGCAGAGTGAATGATTTGGATGACCTACAGACAGAATAATCAAGAATACTTCGCCGCCAAATCAGCGTCAGTGTGAAGGGTTAGCCTTTCAGGGATTTACAGCATTTCCATACCTTTGTTGAAAACCTTGTATATAACTTTCTGCATGTGAATTTGATGACTAAACATGCGTTCCGAAACTGGACAAATTTTTTCGTGGCAGACGAGGCAGGACTGGTTCGTAAGCCGAGAGAGTCAAATTACTTACATGCGAAGAGTGATTTAATTGCAGTTCATAGCGGAGGTGCGTGGGTCGCCTTGCATCGCGAGTTCCATGTCACATGTCTTCAGAATTCAGCGCGGGAGACACGAAGGAGAAGTGTTGCCTTTCGCATGCGGCGCACTCGGAAGGAGTAATCTGCTGCAAGGATACTCCACGGCCCTGGTCAGTAGTGCGCGCCTATAAGCTTTCTTTGTGAGATTTACTGGGGTTGCCAGAAAAATGTGTTCATGCTCATGGAGGAAGCCTTTCTCGGAGGATTTGAATTTTGAAAAAAAGTTCTTCTCTGGGATTAAAAAACGGACTGTATGGAGGAAGCCGCCTCACGGAGTGCTGTTCCGTAGCGAGGATAGCACTTTCGGCGCGGCTGTGCGCTGGCGCGTGGTCGAATAGGAACACTGCCTGTGTATCGGGGTCCTGTTCGCGTACCTTTCGCGAAGCCTCAGCAAGGAAATCCTTGAATGTGGCCCAGTGAACTTTGTCCACTATGCTGTAATGGAGCAGTCCTTCTGAAGACATTCAAACCGGGATATTCAGGTTTCTGCCTTTATGGTTTGGCCCGAGTCTCACAGCTGGCACGCCGCGCTGTGTTCTCGCGATGCTTCGTGAACGCCAAACAGTGTAGTTCGTTTCATCCACAGAGTAGTGGGCCAGAGCGGTTCCTTGGTTCTGCAGCCATTGCGCGTAATCTCTGCGGTCGCGCTTCACGTCAAGGCGGTTTCTTTCAACATGCCTCGGCCTTGCAAGTTTCAGTGTGTAGCCGTGGCCATCGAGAAGGCGATCAACACTGGACTTGCTGACCTGAATCTCCGGGAACCTCTTAATCAGGGCGTTTCTTATCTCATCCAGTGTCGAAGCAGAAATTCTGTCGACAATATCGCACAAAGCCCTCTTGACAGTCTGGGAGAAGTTATTGGTTGAGCCACGGCATTTCTTTGCCGCTTTTATATCAGTCGCTGCAATCCACCGAACAGACTATATATTTATATCAAGTGCAGCAGTGAGCTGGTTGAGTTCGCCACCGCGCCTCGACACATTGACGATCCTTGTCCGATCCTTTACGGACACCGGCTGGTACTTTTTCGTCTCCTCGCCAGGCAGTTTTCTAGATCGTCCTCGCTTCTTCACACTCTCCATCTCAGTCGATTGTGGAGTGTGCTTTCTGTACGGTCGTGCGAACAGTAGGCTTGAAGCTTCACAAGAAGACCGCAACAACGGACAATACAAATTGTGCTGCCAGCGGCACTTCTGTGTGTCTGCTTACCCGGACACACGAGAGCATCCTTATTACACTAGGAAAACCGATTGGTTTGATACCCAACTTCATATGGTTGTCAAAGTAACGTGTCGGAATTCACGATCCGCCAAGTCACGTGACCACCGATGATGACTTAGCGAAAGTGAATCATCTTCACGGCAGCCTTATTGCACTAGGAAAACCTATTCGTTTGATACACAACTTCATAGGGTTGCCAAATTGACGTGTCGTGATTCACACTCCTCTAAGTCATGTGACCCCGGATGATGACCAGGCGAAAATTATTATCTTCACGACCGCATTATCACACAAGGAAAACCGGTTGGTTTGACACCCAACTTCATAAGGTTGACAAAGTGACGCGTCGTGATGCATGGTACTGCAAGTCACATGACCTCGACTGATGACTCAGGTAAAATGTGCCACCTTCACGACAGCCTTATTACGCTAGAAAAACTGATTCGTTTGATACCCAACCTAATAGAGTTGCCAAAGTGACGTGTCGTGATTCACACTCCTCTAAGTCATCTGACCCCGGATGATGACCAGGCGAAAATCAATTTTCTTCACGACAGCATTATTACACTAGGAAAACCGGTTGGTTTGACCCCCCAACTTCATAGGGTTGACAAAGTGACGCGTCGTGATGCATGGTACTGCAAGTCACGTGACCTAGCATAATGACTCGACGAAAATGTTTTTTCTTCTAGACAGCCTTATTCCGCACGTAAAACCGATTGGTTTGATACGCAACATCATAGGGTTGCCAAAGAGTACTGTGATGAATGATACTTCTAATCAGGTGACCCCCGATGATCGCTCTGTGTAAATGAATCATATTCCCTACAGCCTTATTACGCCAAGAAAACCGATTGGCTTCATACCCAACTGCATAGGGTCGCCAAAGTGACCTGTCGTCATTCACGACCCCCCAAGTCACTTGACCCCAGAGGATGTCTCTGCGAAAATATAATATCTTCACGACAGCCTTACTACACAAGGAAAACCGATTGGCTTGATACCCACATTCGTAGGGTTGCCAAAGTGACGTTTCGTGATTCACGATACTCCAAGTCACGTGACCCCTCATGATGACTGGGTGAAAATGTATTGTCTTCAAAACAGACTTATTCCGCACGTAAAACCGATTGGTTTGATACCCAGCTTCATAGTGTTGCAAAAGTGACGTGCCTTCAAGTGTGGTACTGCAAGTCACGAAATGTATCATCTTCACAACAGCCTTATTACGCTAGGAAAATCGATTTGTTTGATACCCAACATCATAGGCTTGCCAAAGTGACTTGTCGTGATTCACGATCCTTCAAGTCACGTGACCCCCGATGATGACTCGGTGAAAATGTATCTTCACGACAGCCTCATTACACTAGGAAAACCGATTGGTTTGATACCAAACTTCATAGGGTTGCCAAACAGACGTGTCGTGATTCACGCTCCTCCAAGTCACGTGACCCCCGATGAGGACTCGTCGAGAATGAACTATCTTCACGACAGCCGTATTACACTTGGAAATTGAAAACCGATTGGTTTCACATCTAACTTCATAGGGTTGACGAAGTAACCGATGCACGATGCTACAAGTCACGTGACCCGCGACGATGACTCGGCGAAATTGTATCATCGTCGGGACAGGCTTATTACTCTAGGAAAACCGATTGGCTTGATACCCAACTTCATATGGTTGCCATAGTGAATTGTAGTGATTCACGATAGTCCATGTCACGTGACCCCGCATGATGACTGAGCGAAAATGTATCATCTTCACGACATGCTTATTAAACTGGGAAAACCAAACCATTTCATGCACATCACTACAAGGTAGCAGTAAAGTCTCGTTATGACTAAAGTCGATCCATGTGACGTCACAGCTCATAGCGCCGCTTTCTGCACAAAAACCGATTCGTTTCATACCCAACATCATAGGGTTGCGAAAGTGACGTGTCGTAATTCATAATACCGCAAGTTACATGACGAATAACACGTATCATCACCGCGACAGCCTTATTACACTGGGCAAACCGAGTAGTTTGATGCTCATCACTGCAGGGTTGCCATAACGCCCCGTCATGATGAAAGTCGCTCCTTGTGTGGTCACAACTTGTAATGACGCATCGAAAGCGTTTAGAGTTAGCGATCGCGATAACATTGCAATAGCGACTTGATGTGATGCATGATACTTTAAGTCGCGGGAGACAGGAGAGTGGACTCAACGAAATAGCTGTGTGCAAAGGATAGCCGTATTCTCCAAGGAAATTCGGTACCAATGTTGTTGGGTCGCGAAAGTGCCTTCCCTTTGCTGAAAGTCGCGTGACTTAAAAAGGCGGGAAGAATTGCACTTCTTTGTGCAGTTTATTGATGTCATGTAGGAATACACTGAATGTGCTAGCTAAACGTGTGTCGAAGTGATAGCGTCATTACATTCGACATAACGTTGCGTTCCATACCCGTCATGATTTTCGTTGAGAATGTGGGACGTGAGGTTGAATGTGATGCACAGTCATGTGAGTGGACTATCGGCTGATAACAGGGAGTTTATCTCAGTAATCACCTTAGTGTGAGTCTCTAAACTTATCAGGGTAATAAAGGTGTGACATTATGATGCGAGTTGCAGGACACCGCGGTTGCATATCTGCAAAATGCTTCGCGCTCACCTGGTACTTTGGTTGATGGGGGGGTGGTATAAATACACAGCCCTTATTTGTTATAAATAAAAAAGTTAATATTACTTGCTCATTGGGTGTCTAATGCTTCGTGAGTAACAACTCATCGATAACGCGTCTGGGATTTATGGACCGCGTTTTAAGTTTGAGCGGTCTAGGGCTGAAAATGCAGGAGGTTTAAATTCGCTGGCGTTTAGATTAAATGCTTTGGCACTTGGATTAATTTCTGTGGTACCTGGAATAAATGGAATGGCACTCAAATTAACCAATCTGGCGTTTCGATTAAATTGAGTACGAAATACTGTAATAACAACGTATTTTTCTACATGTAGTTCCATCTAGTGGCTGCCACAGCAATTAGCATAAATAGCTGAAATGACGCTACACCTGCGAACCAACACTTGTTTTGTGGAATCATTTCAAGATAAAAAAAATAAATCAGTCGCAAAACTTTACGGACAAAGGTTGTATCCACTAGTTTTAGGTGAAGTCTTGTATTCTATGCTTGCCGCCCTTATTATTAATTGTCATGACTGCAATTTTTTTTTTACTAAATTTGAAGCCTAATCATGTCCCTCAGTAACGAAGATGTCTAAACTTCAAATCTTCCTTGTTGTCAGCCATTAGCCCTATAACACTATATAATTGATAAACCACAGATGTCTATCAACTTCTGCAAATTATCCTTATTGTCAGCCATTAGCACACCATCTGCATGCTTTAGTCGCGGTAATGAGTGTTTAAACCAGTCGCCTTGCTGGTAAAATGAAAGGTCGAAGCCTAGGCTGCTGCTCTCTAGTTTAGTCTCTAACCCCTGTAGGAACAACATGAACAACAAAAGAGATAGAAGACGTCCTTGCCTAAGCCCTCCTGTATCTATACGCCCTGACACATTTTCTCCCATTTTATAAACACTCCACTACAATCATAGACATCTTTTAAACATTATTTTACTACATGTTCCACATCCAGTGTGCCTAGTATGTCCTACAAATCCTCGAATTACTTTGTCGTAGGCTCCCCTGATATCCAGAAATGCTAGCCATAGGGGCTTGTGTTCCTTTTACAACAATCCGTATCATCATCATCAGCTTGACTACGCCCACGGCAGCGCTAAGGCTTCTCACATGTCTCTCCAATTAGCCCTGTCCTTTGCCAGTTGCGCCCACAGTATGCCCGCAAACTTCTTAATCTCACCCGGCTACCCAACATTCTTTCCGCCCCCTGTTACGCTTGCCTTCTCTTGAAATCAACTGCGTTAGTCTTATGGAGCAGTGGTTATTTTGCATCCACATTACATGCCCTGCCCAAGCCTATTTCTGCACCTTGATATCAACTAGGATATAATTAACAGGCGTTTGTTCCTCCCCCATTCTACCCGCTGCCGGTCTCTTAACGTTGCACCAATCAATTTTCTTTCCACAGCCCACTGCGTTGTCCGAAACTTGAGCCCCGTAGGTGAGTGCCGGCAATACCCCTGCCACATGGCAAATTTAATGTCATTCCCATCGATTGACACTCGCAACTAATGCCAGTAATTTGGTGCTACACGGCAGCATTTAATGTCATTCCCATCGAATGACATTCGTCACCGAATGAGTTTGGGCAACTCACTCGCATTCGATCTCGAAGCGAATGTGTACTCTGGACACCAGATACGCAACAAAAACAAGTGACGCAAAAAAAGCATGCGCACTGCCAAAGTTAGAAATTGTATTTATTTAGTTCTGATAAAGAAATATTGATTTTTGTGCGAACTTCTTGACACTAGAAGCTGTCGTGGATAACTGCTACTCTCGGTCCCAGCAGGAGCCAATGGCAGCGGCTGACTGTGAAGCAGGGCCTTTCTCGCGACCGTCGATCATTTCGGGTTGCGTGTTCCTTGCTGGTTGGCGTTCCATGTTCGTTTAGCTCGCAGGTACTTAAAGATGTAACTGAGCACTTTACCTTTTCGAAGTCATTTCCACGCTCCGCGCGCCGCCGCGTCAGCCATTTGGTTTGTTTACATTTAAGGGATTTGTGGTTGACTTTTTATGGATTAAATGCTGGAGAATCGCCGGAAATAATATATTAAGCTTATAATATTGTACAGAAATGTTCTCACCCGCCTTAAAACACCACATAATAATTTCAAACATCTTTTATGCGTGCTGATGTCTTTCAATTGTACTATTTTTTTTCACTGATCGTCACTGCCATCATTTTCGAATGACATTATTTTTTACCGTGTAGCACCGAATGAGTCTGAATGACATTCGATACATCGAATGACATTTGGTTAGAATGACATTAAATTTGCCGTGTGGCAGGGGTATAAGATACAGCTGTTGTAGACTTTTCTCTTGAGGGATACTGGCGAACTGCCTTTCATGATCTGAGGAACCTGCCATATGCGCTCCACCCAAATCTTATTCTTCTAGTTGTTTCTCTTTCATGATCCGGATCAGCGGTCACTATCTTCCCTAAGTAGGCATATTCCTCTACCACTTCCAGCACCTCGCTACCAATTGTGAAGTGCTGTTACCTTGCTTGACTGTTGAACAGAGCTTTGCTTGTCAACATGTTAATTTTTAGACCCACCGTTCTGCTCTGCCTGTCTAACTCATTGATCGTGTTTTAGTGCATCTCCTGAGTGACTCAGCATAGCAATGTGATCAACGAATCGGTGATTAGTTAGGTACTCTCCATTGACTCTCATCCCAAACTGTTCCCAATTTAGGCCTCGGAGTACCTCCTGTAAACAGGCGGTGAATAGCAATGGCGAGATCATGTCTCCCTGCCTGACGCCCTTCCTTATTGGAATTTTATTGCTCTCTTTATGGGGGACTATCGTAGCTATGCAGTTGCTATAGACATCGTCCAGTATTTTCACATAAGGCTCTTCTACACCTGCATGGCTACTGAAGTTTCCATTACGTACAATGCTTTCTCGTAATTCATAAAGGCTGTAGATAGGGTTTTTTTATATTCCGCCCATTTCTCTACCACCTGATTGTTTGTCTGAATATGATCTATTATTTAATATCCTTTACGAAATTCTGCTTGATTATTTGGTTGACTGAAGTCTAAGGTTGCCCTGTCTCTGTTAACGATTACCTTAGTAAATACCTTGTGGCAACATACAGTAATCTGATCGGCTTGTTATTTTTCAAGTCCTCGGCGTCTCCTTTCTTATGATTAGCGTTCTTCCAAGATTCTGTTAGGGTCGAGGTCATGAGGCATTGCGTATACAGGTTGGCTAGTTTCTCTAGCACACTCTCACCTTCGTCCTTCAACAGATCTACTGCTGCCTGATTCTCACCAGCTACTTTTCCGCTTTGCATTGCTCCTAAGACTTTCTTTACTTCCTCTTTCGTTACTGACGGGATGACGCATTGCTGTTCGCTACTGCCTCTGTCGTTAACGTCCTGATTACATTGCCTACTGAGTAGATTTGTGTAGAACTCTTCGGCTACTTTAACCATGTTATCCATGTTGCTAATGACATTGCAATCCTTGTCTCTTAACGCATACATCTGGTTTTTACCGATGCATAGCCTCCTCTTCGCCGCTTTTAGGCTACCTCCGTTCTTTACAGCATGCTCGATTCTCTCCATATTAAGCTTTTCTTATATCGGCTACCTTGCGCCTATTCTTCGATAGCTCTGCTAGTTCAATTTTGTCTCGAGCGTTAGACGCCCTCATGTATTGGCGTTTCTTAACCAGATCTCCTGTCTCATGAGGCAGCTTGCCGGTATTCTGTTGAACCATCCTACGAGCTACTTACACGGTGCACTCTGTAATGATAGCAATAAGATTATTCAGTAACATTCACTGCTTGAACGATAACAAATTGTCCTCCAACTTCTATTGTTTCTGGAACCTGAATTGTAGCTCCCCTAGCACCCTCTTATTCTCCACTCAAGGCGGAAGTCTGTCCTTAATAATCATCATCACCACCCTGTAAACCACAGACCCCACTGTTATTGGACAGTAGTTGTTAATGTCAGCTTTCTCTTCGTCTCCCTTATATATTGCCGCATGCATGAAGACGCCAAAGATGAAGACTTGGTGTACGAGTGCGAGGCAAGAAGAAGAAGAATCTGAAGTGCGCAGGGACCTTTTCTGATTAACCAGTAGACCGTTTTACCTTCAGCTCTCCTCGGGGTTCTACCGAGTCCTGACACTGGTGGAGCGTGCTGGGTATGCACAGGACTCCTTCCGGCAGTCCACAGCGAGTCCCGGACATCGACACGCCTGTCCATCGCGCTAGCCGCCGACGTCTTGGCCTTTCCCCGGAGTACAACCATCTACCGGGCGACTCTTCAAACGTCCAAGTTCGCCGGGTCTTCCAAGCCATGGCACCTCCCACCCCTACGTCGGTGACTCTTCACAACACCAAGGTACCGGAGTGCTTCCGCGGGAACGCGTTTGAAGATGTGGAAGACTGGCTTGACCAGTTTGAACGAGTGGCCAAGTTCAACCAGTGGAGCGTGGACCGGAAGCTTTGCAATGCTTATTTTGCACTTCAAGATACTGCTAGAACTTGGTATGAAAAAAAACGAGGCCAGCTTGTCCACATGGAATGACTTCCGCCGCCAGCTGGTGAACACTTTTGGCACTACTGATCGACAAGAGAATGCGCTGCGCCTGCTTGAAGTGCGCGTTCAGAAGCCAAATGAAAGCGTAGCTATGTTTACGGAAGACATGGCTCGACTTTTTCGCCGTGCCGACCCCGATATGACTGCGCAGAGGAAGCTACGACATCTCATGCATGGCGTCAAGGAGCAGGTGTTTGCCGGCTTGGTGCGCAACCCACCTCAAACCGTCAGTGAGTTCTTCAAGGACGCTACAGCTATAGAGCGAGCCCTCCAAGAACGGTGCCGCCAGTACGACCGACCCTTCACCGGTGTTCCACCGACTGCGGCGGCACTCACTGCATCCGATAGGAACACTCTTCGAGTCCTCATTCGAGAAATTGTCCTTGAGGAGCTGCAGCGAATTACTGCTACGAGCGTTCAGTCACCAGAGGCCGTCGCAGCAGCCGTTAGGAAAGAGCTCCGGCATGCTCTGTCACCGTCTGCGCCATACCACGAGTCTCATCCAGTTGACAGCGCGGCAGCCGTTTGCGAACCATACCACGTGCCGCAACCCAGCAGCAACACGGCCGTCAACACGGCGCCTTACTATGAGCCGGAGCTGCAACCCGCGAGCTATGCGGAAGTCCTTCGTCGCCCGCCGCCAGACCACGCCCCAACGAGCTCAGGGAGCCGTCAGCAGACGCGGTTCTTCCAGGAGCCTCAGTGGGCACGTCCCGGCCGCCCTCAGCCGCGCCGAACTGACCTGTGGCGCTCTTATGACAGCCGACCACTCTGCTTCTTCTGCGTACAACCTGGCCATGTGTATCTGTACTGCCGCTACCGCCAAGAGGGGCAGGCCTTTCCGCCTGGTTCTGCTCGATGACATTTCAACGCTGGCCGTGCCCAACTCGACGACCCGCCGCTCAGCAGGAAAGCCGACTCACCGGGCTTCCGCCGCCGCTCCCCATCTCCACGGCGTTATTCTTCACCGACGCGTCGTAGCGATGCTGGCGTTGGCGGACGGCGGACCCGGAGCCCTCGCCAGGGAAACTAACCGCCGCAACCTCGCGAGGGGAGGTTGCAACCAGTCGAATAGTTAAGAACCCCCTCGCTACCGCCGCAACTGCCGACCGCAACCCATGACTGTGACGCCTCTGTTCACATTGACGCTGCCGCACTACCACCGAAAATGCCGCCTACATTAGCGCCGAACATGCCGAACGAAATAAGCAGCCCCGACGACGAAAATAACAGCGCCGACCTTACCGCACTTCCGCCGCAAATGCCGAGAGAGACGAGCAACCCAGACGACGTTGTTAGCGCTGACCTCGCCGTTTGCATTGATGGGCTGGAGGTACACGCTCTGGTGGATACCGGGGCGGATTTTTCAATCATTAGTAAAAACCTGGCGGAAAAGCTGCCCAAAGTAAAAACCGAATGAACTGGGCCAGTAATAAGAAGTGCTAGCTGTCAGCTACTCGCACCGACTGGGAAGTGCACTGCCCGCATAGGAATTGGAAACTCAGTGTTCGTTGGCAGCTTCGTTATCCTCTCAGACTGTTGCAAAGACCTCATCTTGGGCATGGACTTTCTGCGCCTTCATGAGGCTGTGATCAGCTTTCGGGACAACGTCGTTGCCTTCACCAAAAATCATGGAGACCTTAGTTAAGCGCAAGTACCATTGATGCTCTTACGAGTTGCCAATGAGGGGGTGACATTACCTCCGCGACCGTGCTTTCTTGTTGAAGTGAAGTGCGACGTGGCGCATATTGGCGATGGCGTCGCCGAACGGGCCATCACCCTGACACTCAGCCGAGGTGTTTCTATAGCTCGAGGACTAATCAGTTTGGCCAATGGGCACGCCGAAGTGCTTCTGACAAACTTCAGCGATGAGCGTCAGCAAATTCCGAAAGGCTCAACTGTGGCCTTCTTCGATAGCGTCCCAAGTGACCAAGACTATTTCGTGCTGCAACTGGAAGGATCAGTGAGCAAGGCGCCCGCACCCATAGTCGATGTCAGCCCAAATCTGTCGTCTTCAGAACGGGAACGTCTTTTGGATCTCATAGATCACTTTCGAGACTGTTTTGCTCCATAATCGCGGGTCGGCCAAACACCTTTGACCAAACATCGCAATATCACGAATGACGCGATTCGCCCGATTCGACAAAATCCTTACCGTGTGGCTCCGAAAGAGCGCGAGGCTATTCAGAGTCAGGTGGCCGAAATGCTTCGAGACGACGTTATCCAGCCGTCACAGAGTCCCTGGGCTTCCCCCGTGGTACTTGTTAAAAAAAGAGACGGCAGCCTACGATTTAGCATTGACTACCGCAAGCTCAATCAAGTGACCAAAAAAGACGTGTACCCCCTCCCTCGCATCGATGATTCCCTTGATCGGCTATGAAATGCACGTTACTTCTCTTCAATGGATTTGAAAAGTGGATATTGGCAAATTGAAGTAGATGAGAGGGATCGGGAGAAGACAGCATTCCTCACTCCTGACGGATTGTATGAGTTTAAGGTTCTTCCATTCGGTTTATGCTCGGCACCAGCAACATTTCAGAGGCTGATAGACACTGTGCTCTCAGGACTCAAGCGGCAAACATGCCTGGTGTATCTTGACGACGTGATCGTGTTTTCGGCAACCTTCGAAGAGCATCTGCGCTGTTTGGTAGCTGTTTTTCAGGCCATACGATCTGCGGGCCTCACCCTAAAACCCGAGAAGTGCCACTTTGGTTACGAGGAGCTGCAATTCTTAGGACACATTGTTAGCCAAGAAGGTGTCCGGCCTGACCCCGAAAAGCTCTCCGCAGTCGCCAAGTTCCCAACACCTACGGACAAAAAGACGCTTAGGCGCTTCTTGGGGCTTTGAGCCCATTACCGTCGATTTATTGCTTGCTTCTCACGAGTTTCCTGACCATTAACTTCACTGACACGCGACAACGCTGTCTTTCGCTGGGGTGAAGAAGAGCACCAAGCTTTTAATGAACTCCGGAGACGCCTACAGACGCCACCTGTCCTGGCGCACTTTGATGACGACGCCCCTACCCTGCTTCATATCGATGCAAGCAATGTGGGTTTAGCTGCTGTATTGGTGCAGTGCCAGGATGGTGTTGAAAAAGTGATTGCTTATGCCATCAGGACTCTGTATAAAGCTGAAGCGAACTACTCGGCAACAGAAAAGCAATGCCTTGGAGTTGTATGGGCGGTTATGAAATTCCGCCCTTACTTGTACGCTCGCCCCTTTCAAGTCGTTAGTGACCATCACTCTCTCTCTTGGCTGACGAACTTAAAGGACCCTTCAGGGAGACTCGCGCGTTGGAGCCTTCGGTTACAAGAGTTCGACATGACGGTTATTTACAAATCCGGAAAGAAGCATGCGGATGCTGACTACCTTTCGCGAGCACCAGTCGGACCCTCCACAATGACCGATGAAGACACTGCTTTTTTAGGAGTCATAGATGACGCAACTGTTGCCCAACAGCAGAGAGAGGACCAGGAATTGCTCCCTCTTATTGGTTTCTTCGAGAAGCGAACTACGGATGTGCCTAAGATTTTCGCGCGCAGCTTCTCGTCATTCTTTCTTCGCAACGACGTAATTTACAAGAAGAACTTCCGTCCTGGGGGGAACAGGCATCTACTCGTCGTCCCAACAGCTCTTCGCACGGAAGTCTTGCAAGCTTGTCACGACGAGCCAACCGCCGGCCACCTAGGCTACACCCGCACGTTGGCTAGAGTACAGCGCGGATACTACTGGCCGAAACTACCGGCGACAGTGAAGCACTATGTACGGACGTGCGTAGACTGCCAACGTCGTAAATCACCCCCCGAAAAAGCATCCGGTCTACTCCACCCTCTTCAAGTGCCACAGACACCTTTCAAGCAAATTGGCATGGATCTTCTGGGACCATTTCCGACGTCTACTGCCGAGAATCAATTGATAATTGTCGCCACCAATTATCTAAATCGCTACGCGGAGACAAAGGCTCTGCCCAGGGGTACCGCCGCCGAAGCAGCTCGGTTCTTTGTTGAGAACATTGTCCTCAGGCATGGCGCTCCGGCACTCATTATAACTGACTGCGGAACTGCCTTTACGGCCGAGCTTTTGGAAACCGTTCTCCGCCTCAGCGGTACCAGTCATCGTAAAGCGACGGCCTATCACCCCACAACCAATGGATTGACGGAACGCCTCAATAAGACAAGCGCCGACATGCTCTGTATGTACGTGGACGTAGACCGCAAGAATTGGGACAAAATTATTCCCTACGTCCTGTTCGCCTACAATACGGCCCAACAAGACACCACTCGCATGACGCCTTTCAGCCTTCTTCATGGCCGACCAGTGGCAACTATGCTAGATGCCATGCTGCTCCCGGATGCCGACGGCGACGGTGTCGATCAGGACGCCGAGGAATTCGCACAGCGCGCAGAGGAAGCTCGCCAACTAGCGCGTGTGCGCATCAGAACTCAGCAGGAGGCTGACGCATGACGCTACAATCTTCGCCACAGACATGTCATGTATGAACCTGGCCACAAAGTGTGGGTCTGGACGCCTATTCGCCGTCGTGGACTCTGAAAAATTATTACGGCGGTACTTCGGGCCCTATGTTGGGCTGCGACGTTTAACCGACGTCACGTGTGAGGTGGTGCCGGACGGATTATCGACATCCAAGCGACGCCAGCAACAAGTCGACGTCGTCCATGTTGTACGTATGAAGCCGTACTACTCGGACCGATCTTGACCTCCTACTTCCTTTTGTTACCATCGAGACGATGCTTCCTGAGGAGGGGGGCAAATGCCGCATGCAAGAAGACGCCTAAGATGAAGACTTGGTCTACGAGCGCGAGGCAAGAAGAAGCTGAAGTGCGCAGGGACTTTTTCTGTTTAACCAGTAAACCGTTTTACCTTCAGCTCTCCTCGTGGTTTTACCGAGTCCTGACAATATCATGTTCATTCTGCTTAATAGCCATCCGTCGGGGGCTTTGCCATCCACTATTATTTTTTCTCACTGCCTCTCTTAATGTTTTCGTGGATTTTGGTTGGTCCTAGCTTCTTTATTAACATAATCGGAATACCATCCAGTCCCGTCGACGTGCTACTAGGATCCTTCTCTGCCATTTCCCACTCTCTTTGTCCAAGCGAAACAATTGCGTAACCGGTTTATCCTCCTTCCAGAATATATGCGCAACATTTCTTGGTTCTTTAAATTTTTCTCTCATCCATGTTTCTATAACATTTGGCCGTAACGTTTCGAGACTGATTTATTTTCTTCTCCAGAAATAATTTCCCAAAACAAACGTTGGCATGTATGTTGTCACAATCTCTTCGGGCTAACCTGAGCTATTTATGTTAATTTCTGTGGCAGCCGCAAGATACCACTACGTGTTGAAAAAGACATTCTCACTAGTGGTCTGCGCATTCTAGTGCAAGTGAATGCGGAGAGATGGACGTCCACCTCGAACAGCGTGTAAACAAAAAATTCTGTGTGAAGCTTGGCAAGACAGCCACACAGACGTATGAACTCCTTCGTCACGCTTATGTCCAAGGGACATTATCGCGGGCGCGAGTTTTCGAGTGGCACAAGAGGTTCGTATCGGGGAGAACATCAGTGGAAGACGACACAAGGCAGGGGTTCTCTTGAACCTCACGGAATGAAAACAACGTGGCTCGGATCAGGGAAATCGTACAGAAAGACCGCACCATTACAGTCCACATGCTATGAGATGCTGTCGACATCTAGTAAGACAACATGGCACCAAATTTTGCGTGAGAACTTGGGGAAACGGAAGCTGAATGCCAGACTTGTGCCGCATTCCCGCACACTGAACCAGAAGGACACGCGGCCATCAGTAAGCGCTGATTTGCTCTCCGAGGCAGGGAAAGATGCTGCATTCGTCGACAGAATCATTGCTGAAGACAGAACATGGTGTTTTCAATACGATCCTCAAAAAAAGAGACAGAGCGCCCAATGGCTGTCCACAAGCTCTCCGGCGTCGAGAAGAGTGCGGCGAGAAAAGACAAAAACAAAGACGATGCTGATAGTTTTTTTCGATGCCAGAGGTGTCATAAACCACGAGTTAGTACCACAAGGTCAGACGGTGAATCTGGAGTTTTATATCCGCGTGCTCCAACACATGCGTGATGCACTGTGACGGCGTCGCCCGGACTTATGGGCATCTGGACAATGGAGCCTTCTCCACGATAGCGTAAGGCCGCACATTGCTCTCAGCGTGACAAAATTTCTCGCCAAGCACAGCATTACTGTACTTCCCCATCCGCCATACTCGCTACACCTCTCCCCATGCGATTTTTTTCTGCTTCCTCGTGTGAAGAGATCCCTAAAAGGTCACTAGGTGGGGAGCGTAGAGGCCATTCAAGATGCCATGACAAAGGAGCTGACAGCCCTTTGTGATGGCGTTAGAAGCGTTAGAAGCTGTGTATAGACTGCAATGGAGACTATTTTGAAGGGGTGCTGCAGAAATGATTTCAATGTTAATCGTAATTTTTTAATAGACTCAGTCCCGGAATTTTGCGGACAAAGGTTGTATATGCTTCAAGGCTTCCACCCCTTCCAGCTGAATACCCGATGTGTTAGAATTAACCTTCGCGCTAGCTTAGTCTTATTACTCATGGAGTTGCTGCTCATTTCTGAGCTGCTTTTCTATTCTTTTTATTCACTTTTAACATCCATTGGGCATCTTTTTTCTAATTTTATCATTGGTCAAATAGGATGCTTCCCTTCTGCACTATAAGAATGCATGGCAGTTTGCTTCAGCTTCTGTTTCTCCCCTCTCTTGTCATATCTGCCTTCCTTGGACGATTTCTGACGTTTTTTATGGCCTTTTCGACCTCTTCATCCCACCAGCTCGTTGGTTTGCGTATTCCTTTCTCTTTTCGCCTGACTCGCACCTTAGTCATCTCTAGCTCAAATCGAGTTAATTTGGCATAAGTCCATTGTGGTTCCTTATCCTAAAATATTATTTCTCAGTTTTCTTGGCTGTTGCTTCCAATTGCTTTTCTGAGTAAGAGCTCCCCTCTAATTGTTCATCTCGCTTCAGTCCTTCAATGGTTTCTCTTCTAGAACTCAACTTGGTACGTTTGTGGTCCCTACCCACACTTCTTGAGCTATGTTCATCTATGCTCATTGTCCCTCACGTATTTTACATCTGATGTGACATAAGTGCATAATCTATCGTCGAGTGAAAAATCCCTGCCTCTTGGTACTGTTGCATATAAATAAATCATGCCTGTTATACATGTCCAGCAGCATGCTTCCTGTTCAATCTGTGTACCCATCCAGGTCTTCAATATGCGCATTCATGTCGCCTAATCTAATTATCTCGCCCTTTCTTTCTAGCTCATCAATGTCGCTTGCAATACATTCGAGCATTTTCCTGTTTTCCTCTTTTGCATTACCTCCTATCCATAAGTATACAAAGCCAGGGAGTGTTTGCTCTCCTGTCACTCTTTCTTGTAGCCATAAATATTCCTTGCATTCCTGATTAACCCTGTGTCAATTCATACTTTTATGAACGAATGCCCCAATTCCACCCCCTTTCTGCTGCCCTCTGTTCTATGGCAATATTCTCATGCATTGTCTGGAGTACAGGGTGATTGCTCTATGTCATAAAGATCTCTTTCCACTCATCTATATACAATTAATTCGTCCTGCCTTAACTGTTCTCTTTACTTCCATTTGAGCCTATTCCTTGTCTACACTGGTGCCCTCAAGGCTCAGGGTCCCCCAAAAAAGCTGCTTCCTGGTGACCTATCCTATCCCCTACCCTTTTGCCAGTGGCACCACTGTAGTGAATGTGGAATGGTGTATGTAGGAAGCTTGGATGGATGCATGATTGCTTGCTTGATTGCTTGCTCGCTTGATTGATTGATTGCTTTCTTGCTTGCTTGAATACTTGCCTGATTGATTGATTGATTGATTGATTGATTGATTGATTGATTGATTGATTGATTGATTGATTGATTGATTGACTGTTGGATGGATGGATGGATGGATGGATGGATGGATGGATGGATGGATGGATGGATGGATATGGCTGAACCCTTTAAATTGGGCGGTGGCTCAAGCCACCTAGCCATAGCATGACATTTTACACTTGTCTTGATTTTAGCCACCAATCAGATAACCTTCGTTTGGTTACTTCTACCCGCTTAAAATCTACTTTCCCTTCACTGTCCTTAAACCCCAATGCCTTGGATAAATTAGCCTTGCTGCTTTTCACTGTAGGGTAAGCCCTTTACAGAAAAATATCAAGTTTTCAGCCGTTCCCTCCTCTTCTCCGCACGCAACGCACAACGCGTCTGTCTCGTGTTACCTGACTCTATGTTTTAGTCCGCAAAACTCGTGTGCTGGCCTTAAAGAACCAAGTTTCCCCTACAATTATCATAGATATTTTCTTTGGCAACTTCCTGCTTAAAGGTCCTGTATGTTCCCTGTGCCGATTTCGTCACCAACCCGGTTTTCGACGAGCTCTCTCTGTTTCTTTAGCCTTTTTTAAACCAATAATTACTGCTTTGCCCCCCCTCCTACTGCTGTCCAGCTATTTGCTTGCCAATTTTATAGTTCGCTTTTTCCATTTCGTGTCAACATTCCTTATGTACAGGTATCTGAAAACTTTCCTAGCCCACTGCTTTTCCCCCATGTTTCTCAATCGCTCCGTCAAATTCTACCTTACTGCTATGCTAGCTTCTCTTCTCTCGAACGACGCTCATGCTATATCACCTTGTACCCTCTGATATGGCCTATTGCCATGTGCTCCCAAAGCTAGCCTCCCTACGCCACGTTTAATTTCTAACATCGCTTGAACTTCTGGTCTCATGCACAGGACTGCATTACCGAAAGTCAGGCTAGCAACCATCACCCCTTTCCAGATCCCTCTTACCACTTCATACCCATTATAATTCCACAGTGCCCTATATTTCATGAAAGCTTCATTCCTACTAGCTTCATTCATTACATATTTTTCATGCTCTGTCAGATACTCAGCAGCGTTATTTATCCACACCCAAAGATACTTGTACTCATCCACTTCTTCTAGTGCGAACTCCAGTATTCTATGCTCGCCGCCCTCATCATTATATATCTTGACTGCAGATTTTTCTTTACTAAACTCGAAACCTAATCTATTTCCCTCTGTACCACATATGTCTATCAACTTCTGAAAATCTTCCTTTTTGTCAGCCATTAGCCCATGCGCCTATATTAATCCCAGTAATTACTGTTTAATTCATTCCCCTTGTTTGAAAAAAGATAGGGTGAAGCCAAGTCCACTCCTGTCTAGGTTGGTCTCCAACCCTTGCAGGTACAACATGAACAACAAAGGAGACAGGGCATCCTTGTCTAATTCCCTGCTGCTGTTTCTCTAGAGGCTGATACATTTTCCCCCATTTTATTAGCACTCTCCTTTATATATATATATATATATATATATATATATATATATATATATATATATATATATATATATATATGCAAATGCCAAGTTTCTGCTCTCGCCATTAGATGACGTTCTACGTCACACTTGCGGCGTTACAGGACGTGCTGCGTCCACCGCTATGGACGAGGGTGGCCCTGGTGAACACTCTCAAGGTTGGCTTACACGCAAAAACATAAATACCCAGGAAAGCAGCAGATTGGACAGCCGTCACCGTAGCTCAGTTCGTAAGAGCACCGGACGCGATATTCGGAGGTCGTGGGTTCGGATTCCACCGGCGGCATGGTTGTTTTTTCTGCTTGTTTATAAATAATTTTCTTTAAAAGGCAATTCATTGGCACTAGAAATTTAAAAAAATAGAAAAAATTCCCCTATGCACCTGGATTTTCGGTGACTGTTGGTTTCTTTAATATGTTTGTCAAACGAGCCCCTCATTTCATTTGTTTGTCTGCTAATAGCTTAAGGGGGTCTCGGTTCTGGCAGTCTTGATGCCATGGGTGGCATGGGAGGGCTCTCGCACAGTTTCTGCTCTCGCCATTTGATGACGTTCTACGTCACACTTGCGGTGTTACAGGACGTGCTGCGTCCACCGCTATGGACGAGGGTGGCGCTGGTGAACACTCTCAAGGTTCGCTTACACGCAAAAACATAAATACCCACGAAAGCAGTAGATTGGACAGCCGTAGCTCAGTTGGTAAGAGCACCGGACGCGATATTCGGAGGTCGTGGGTTCGGATCCCACCGGCGGCATGTTTGTTGTTTCTGCTGGTTTATAAATAATTTTCTTTAAATAGCAATTCATTGGCACTAGAAATTAAAAAATAGAAAAAATTCCCCTATGCACCTGGGTTTTCGGTGACTGTTGGTTTCCTTAATATGTTTGTCAAACGAGCCCCTCATTTCAACTGTATATATATATATATATATATATATATATATATATATATATATATATATATATATATATATATTAAGGAAGCCAACAGTCACCGAAACCAAGGTGCATAGGGGAACGTTTTCTATTTTTTTTGTTTAATTTCTAACGCCAATCGATTGATTTAAAGAAAATTACTTATATATATATATCTTTTAAACGATTACCTACTCCATCTCCAACAATCCAATGTGCCCAGTATGTCCCAGAAATACACTTGAATAACGTTGTCGTCGGCTCTCCTAATATCTAGAAACGCTAGCTAGGGGCCTGTGTTCCTTTTCAGCAATGTCTATACACTGCCTCATTGAAAACAGATTGTCCTCCACCCTACTTTGTTTCCGGAACCCATTTTGTAGCTCCCCTAGCACCCCCTCGTTCTCCACCCAAGCCAGCAATCTGACCTTTATAATCTGCATCACCACCCTGTAAACCACAGATGTCTCTTTTATGGGACGGTAGTTACTTATGTCAGCTTTGTCCCCTTTTCCTTATATATCATGTTCATTCTACTTAATCGCAATTCATCGGAGTATTTCCCATCCACTATAATTTTATTCACTACCTGTATTATTGTTTGCTTGGATTTTGGTCCCGGCTTCTTTATTAGCATAATTGGAATACCATTAACCGTAAAGCGTGTGTCACCTGGTGGTGGCCAATTGAGCTACGACTGCTTGTCGTGAATACCTTGTAATGATGTTAGTACGGATTATTTCGCTTGTGTGTTAGGACGCCATGACGACGTCGTTTACAATAAATAAATTCCATATGCAACAGTCACGGATGAATGCTTAAAGCATGTCAATTCACTTGGTTTAATGCCGGACTTAGTTCTCTGGAGTAACACGGACAGTTGAGCGAGTTGGTACATCATTTTAAAACTTTCGAAAGCGCTGCTACGGGGGACACCAAGAGAAAGAAGACGAAGAAGCAGCGCTTTGGAAAGTTTTAAAAAGTTCTCTGGGAATCCGCGCTTTCATCTGCAATCTCATTGCAGCTCTTATGTATAAGACCGCACTTTCCCGAAGCTTGGCATGTGGCCGCCCATCTGCAGCATTCCATGAGGGCCAAGATAGAGCCGTTGGATAGGTGGAGGATTGAAAAAATAAACAGAGAAAAAAGTCGAGGATAGTAATGAAAAGCCCGGATATATGTTGGCAGTTCCTAAGGGTCAAGATCTGTTGCAGTATTATTTCCAACTCGAAAAGAAATAAAAATGCGCGCATACATCCACACGAAGTTTACAGGATAAATAAACGCACTACACAGACCTTTTGTTTTTCACCTGTCGTCCAGTGCTCGCGAATTTTCAGTGGAGTACTTCTCTAGTTTATGAACACTCAGCTGCGTAAAACCTCTGCCACATGTGCGGTTGTGAACGCTGTGGCTTTAGCAAGCGAGCTTTTACAGTCCAACCGTGCGTTTTCTTGCAATCAATTTAACAGTGCGTGCTGTGTATCTTCTCCCGTATGCAGCCTTTTAATTCTTCTGTCGAAACATACAGGGATCCATTTAAGTAAAAGTCCAGCTTTTTCGGTCAACAGTTCTGAAAATGGGAAATTTCTAAGACACTGCACTGTTATAAAAATATTGAAGGTAATGATTAAAGAGAGTACCCTAGAGGGCAACTTAATGGTTCACTATTCTGATATGTCGCAATATCTTTCTTTTAAAGCGTTTCCATCGATCGCATCAAACAGCCAAGATTGACATATAAAATGAATGGAGAACGCTTATGACGATAGCAAAAACGTAAATCGAAAAAATACAAGCCTGCCGTCGGGTGATTTTCGAATATATTGATAGTTATAGTGAAGTTTTGCATTATATAAAAAGATTGCGTTCATAAATGATTTCTTGCACAAAAATGCTTTTGTCCAGAATTGCTCGGTATGGACTGTCATATGTTATCCGAGTGTTTGCGAAGTTTTAAGACCACATGTGAAAGATTCTGCGCAGTTAAAGACTCTTCACGGGGACGTGCTGCCGTCAAGTAGAATGTCCTAAGGAATGCTTTGATACAGCGCCGCCCAAGCGACTCAGCCACTTCTAAATCCTGCGAATGCAGAGAGCGAGATAAATTCTTTACTGAAAAAGCAGAGAATTTAGCGGGCGTTTGAAAATCGCTGGCATGCTACTCTGCGTGGGGAGGGGAATTTGGGAGATAAAAATGGAAGGAGAGTGATGCGGGAAAGGTTAAATTACAGAAAGAAAAAAAGGGAAGAACAAAAAATGCGACCATTAAATGCCTACTGATGTGCATCGACGAGAAATGATGTAACATATAAAATGATAAAGTGCATAGTCTGATAAACGGTATAACAAAGTTCCCTGCGAGAACAATGCATGAGGGCAACATGAAAGAGAAAATTTGAGCTTGTCAAGATGTGCAATGTGCTTTAAATGTGTAAACGAAAAGTTCATTGCATGTCTTTGTTGTCTAGGGCGGGCTAAGGGACCTAGAACGCCATCCTTTGTTAGAGGCACTGGGGAGAGCTTTTCAAAGCACTGTTCACAGTATGCACGCTCGTCAACATATGCAGGGCACTCAACCAGAATATGTTCCACAGATTCGATCGTGTCGCAGTTGCCACAAAGCAGACTGTTTACTTGACTGAAACTGTATCGCAAGCCGTTTGCAAATGCAGCGTTCAGGCGTAGCCGGTGATAATGTGTTTCCAGGTGGCGAGAAATTCTGGGTGGGAGCTTGATCTGATATGTGGGTCGACTGAGCAAAAAAACTGTTAGTGATGTGCCAGCAAGCTCCAGAGCCACCGCCGGGATTCTTTCGTTCAAAGGCTTACGACCGTCCGAGTAATCATCTATTTCCCAGTTTCCTGCAAGACTGCCTGTTTTCCGACACTCAGCATCCGACACTCAGCACGTGATACTCAAGACTCAGCAATCTCTCCGCAACAGTCGACGCTTTTAAAGCCGCCAGCGCAGCAGACTTTCCGCCAGAGAGCAAGCAAGGATAGCACTACTTTCCACTGAGGAGAAATTGAAGCTGGTTTGGATGGATAGAATATCGGCTCCTAACCACAAAAACAACACTTTTACGGAAAGCTCCTATAAACACAAAACCTTCTTAAAATCTCACAGAAATATCCCATCAGGACATTTGGAATGTCCACAGGAGGTGCTCATTTTTCCCGAAGACATCCAAAAAACGTCCCCACTACTAGCCGTGTCCAAAAAGTTGTGCTTCTCCGGGACGGCCCCAAAAGGTTAATGCTAGATTTCTCGGCTCTGGCTCAATAAAATTATTTGCTTGTTTGTTTGTTTATTGATACTGTAAGCCCAAGAAGGCTTTTTATAGGAGTGGAGAAAAAATATACCACAAAGAAAAGGCAAGTCCCGCTCCAAGTCAACAACGAAAAGACAACTAGAATGCAAAGCAGAGGTAGTATATGTAAAAAGTGGCACGCAGTGAACAAGTGAGGAAAAAAAACGCTCGTATTATACGCATCAGAAACAGAATTCTACAGAGACGCAGTCATGTCATGGAAGATTTGAGCCTCTAATCCAGCTGTAAAAGCACTGACAGGTTAAGATATGGCAACTGAATCTGGTAGTTCATTCCCTTCTCTAACCGCCCTTAGAAAAATGGTTTATGAGGGTTCAACGTCCCAAAGCGACTCAGGCTATGATAAGAGGGACGCCGTAGTGAAGGGCTCCGGAAATTTCGAACACCTGCGGTTCTTTTGCGTGCACTGACATCGCACAGCACACGCACCTTCAGAATTTCGCCTCCATCGAAATTCGACCACCGCTGCCGGGATCGAACCCGCGTCGTTTGGGCCGGCAGCCGAGCGCCATAACCACTCAGCCACCGCGGCGACCCCTTGCAGAAAAGCTCTATTTGAAAGTATCATTGCGTGTAACCGGTGGCTGTATGTATAAACTGTGCCCCGTGTCTGGAGCGTTGGTCAGGTGAAAAACACAAAATTCAGGTAAGTTAATCTTATCCTGGTTATGAAAAATTAGAAATAAAAATTTTAGTCGGTCGAACTTCATCCTTAGTTCTAAGGGGGAAGGTTTGCACGCCTGCATAGTTCAGTAGGAGAGTGCCCATGCTAGTATTTATTAATTATGAATCTCGAAGCCAGTCGTTGAATCCTGTCCAATTTATGTCTGTTAGTTGCAGAGTGTTGGCCTCATATTTTATTTTTATTTTTTATTTATTTATTCATACTGTTAACCCTCTGCATGAGGGTCATTACAGGGAGGGAAACATATACAGACACAAGTGCAATTCTCTTCGCTAAAAAAAAAAACACTCAAATGCACAGAATTACAGATTTGCAAAGCAATCTTCCAGAAACGCGTTCACACCTATCAGAAATTTTTCTACATCTGTTTGGTCCACAACGTCACTTGGTAGTTGATTCCAAATTTCTACAGCATCGGGAAAAAAGGAGTAGCGATAGACATCAGTACGTGTAATAATAGGTTGTAATACCTTACTGTGACTTTTCCGAGGGCAACGCTTCAGGGGAGGTGTAACATAGTGATGTTTATTAACTTTGACTTTATCATTCATTATCAGAAAAAAAAGTTTCAATTTCTGCTTTGTTCTTCTTACTTCTAGTGATTCTAACTGACACTCTTTTAGCATTGCTGTGACTGAATCAGTGCGGTGGTATTTAGAGCATATAAAGCGTGCTTACATCCTTTGCAATCTTTCCAGTTGCCATTTTAAATCCTTTTGATGAGGACTCCACACTGCACTTGCGTACTCTATGATTGGCCGCACGAACGTCTTGTACGCAATCAATTTAATTTCTCTAGTCGCATTCGGCAACTTCCTCCTCAGGAAACAGACCTTCTGGTAGGCTTTTAAATAGACATTTTCAATATGGGTGCGCCAGTCAAGATTATTTGTTAATATCACTCCGAAGTATTTGAGACACTTTACTTGATCTAAGGAATTTTCGCCGATATTGTATCGTAACATCATAACATTCTGCTTCCTTGTTATTTGCATGTAATTAGATTTTGGTAGTTTATTTCCATACCCCATTTCAGGCACCACGAGTTTAACGACTGAAGACACCTATTTATGTTCATCTGATCTGCCGGGGAAGCCACAGGAGAGTAAATTAAACAATCATCGGCAAAAAGTTTCATTCTGACAGGCGAATCGACGATAGCAGAAATATCATTTATATACAATAAAAACAAAAGCGGACCTAAAACGGAGCCCTGTGGCACCCCCGACAGAAGTTCACGCCTATCCGATACTGCACTTTCTATTTTGACGACTTGACAGCGGTTACTTAGATAGGCCTGAATCCATAGTACTGTATTTTCAGCGATTCCTAATCTGCGTAGTTTAAAAAGAAGCTTATGATGCGGAACTTTATCGAAAGCCTTCGAGAAGTCTACACAGACCACATCTACCTGCTGACGTTAATCTATAGCCTTGCAAAAGTCGTTCACTGTTTCAATTACCTGCGTTACTGTCGAAAGGCCGGTCCGAAAACCATGCTGAAATGGACATAATAGGTCATTTATTTCCAAAAAATGAAGTATGTGTTTAGCTATTAAGTGTTCAAAAACCTTGCAACATACGGAAGTGGGTGAAACTGGCCTGTAGTTTTTTACAAGAAGTCGATTACCGCCTTTAAATATCGGAACTACTATTGCGCTGCGCCAGTCACGAGGTAAAGAATGATCCCGCAATGACTTTTCAAATAAAATCTGCAAATAATATGATAACCACTCAGCATACCGTTTAAGTAATTCCGTCGGTATTTCATCGGGACCGCTCGATTTCTTCGGGTCCAGAGACAGCAGCTGCTCACAGATGCCCTCCCTATTGATGCGAATCTCGTGCATTGAGTATGGCAACGGGTAAATTGTTGTATGATCACTCTCAATATCATTGTCATCCCTACTAAAGACCGACTGGAAGAAATCATTAAACAGATTTGCAATATCGTTTTTATCAGTCACCTCATCGTCCCCATCCATTACCTGTGTGATTGCGTTCTTTTTCGCTGAAAAATATCGCCAGAACTTTTGTGGTGAGCTTGTGAGAAAATTAGTCAGTGTTGTATTGAAGTAAGTTTTTTTCGAATCTAATAACACTGTTTTGAGCTTCTTTTTGATGTTTGAAAGTTCTGTCGCTCTATTTTTTTGCTTTCGTAGCCTTTTTACCTTGCGCTTTAACTGAATGATCTCTCTAGTGAACCAAGGATTGAGCTGCTTCGATTTCTTTGAGCGAGTGGGAACAAACCTATCAATGCAATATTTTAGTGTGCCCTTTAAAAGTTGCCACAATTCCTCGACACTTTCATGGTGTGATGCAGTTGTAAACTGATTCAAGTTTTCTTCTAAGACGTCTAAGATAGACGTATCGTCTGCCCGGCTGTAATCTTTGACCCGTATTAAAACATGCGATTTTTTGCGAACTTGTGTGTTCAACCGCACATTCAAACAGATCATCTTGTGGTCAGATAATCCCGCCTTGACAGATATAGTGTGGTCTGCCACTTTAGGGGATAAGAAAACCAAGTCCAACAATGACTGGGACCCCGATGTAACCCTTGTAAAATCTTTTACTATTTGCTTAAGGTGATGAGTAAGCATAATTTCCATTACTTTATTCGCACTGCTTATTTCTACCTTACCTGTTGACAAAGTTTCCCAATTAATATGTGGCAAATTAAAGTCGCCAGCCATTATCAGTCTGGTGTTCTTATTTACATGAGAGTTAAGGAACAAAAGCAATTGATCCAAAAATTCAGGAGATGTAGAAGGCGGCCTGTACACAACACCTACTAAATGTACAAGGTTCCCACAAGAAACCTTGCACCACACCATTTCAAAAAGGCTGCAGTTAAGAGCGACTGCAGATACTGTGCTTTTCATAACAATAGCCACCCCCCCTCCTTTAGAATTTCTATCCCATCTAAAAACATGGTAGCCTGGTGGGAAAATGCTATCGTTACTAATTCCCTCATGTAACCAGGTCTCGATTATTAACAATAAGTCAGGGTTCTCGAAAATTAGCAAATGTTCTAAATCAGTTGTTTTGTTTGCTACACTGCGGGCGTTTAACAGAATAATTCTGAGCTATATTTGCGAGGAATCGCTATGATCATCAGAATCTGCAGTTGATTTGGTCGGGGATAGCGAACTATGACCAGCAGACTCATCGTTAACTTTGGGTCGTCCTATCTTATCTTGGTGGGTTCGGTACAGACAACGCTCTTGTCGTTCATGATCACCATGCGTAAATGGTGTTGTTAATCTTAAGTTTATCATGTATCAGTTTGACCTTTGTTCCGTTATCTCTTTCTGCTTTACTACTTTGCCACAGTTTTTTTCGTACTGCTACTGTTTCCTTCGCATAGTCTGGGCTTACACTTATCGGGCCGCCTTTCAACTTCCCGCAATTCTTAAATACCAACTCTCTTTCTCTAGAGTCGAAAAAGTGCATAATGACAGGTCTATGGCTACCAGTTTTTTTCTTGCCTATACGATGAATTCTGTCTATAGTTTTCGCCTGAACGCCCAATTTTTCCTTAAATATCTTCTGAACCACAGCTTTCCTCAGATCGGAATCTGATTCGTCTTTTGCTTCTTTGACACCAAAAACCAAAATATTATTACTTCTGCTCCTGTTCTCGTATTCAGTCAACTTATCTGCCTGCTGACGAACAAGTGTCTCTAAAGTTTGCATTCGTTTGTTCATTTCTTCGATAATATCAAGAAATCCAGTCATCATATCGCATTTTGCATTAAGTTCGGTCATTTCTGTTCTCAGTTTATCTATTTTAGCATCCGACGTGGCCTGGTTTTCTATAATTAACTGCAACATTTCAGCAGTCTTTGGCCCCGGGTTTTCCTCAATATCAACAGAAACCAACAAAGACAATAACATAGACCAAGTGTCACTCAAAACAGTCAACAATCTTCCAGGGCACGGCAGAACTAACAGAAAGCGGTTGTCACTCCTAACACTTCCAATATTAGTCAAATAACGAACCTGTAACAGCAGGATCGGAGGCTTAGAGATGTTGCCGATTGTCCAGGTGCCGTGCCCTCTGAATGCCCCGGCGTCGCGCAGTTCCTTTTGTAGGCTAGCCACTGGTGACGTCACTGTCATCGACGGAAGACGCCCCTTGAACAGGTTATCGCTGATATCGCTGTCGTGATGGGTCGCGTAGAAAAATGGTGTTTCATCCGTTCCACAGGTGGAAATGCTTGCGGCAACAATCCACGGCAGGACCTGTAACAGCAGGATCGGAGGCTTAGACATGTTGCCGATTGTCCAGGTGCCGTGCCCTCTGCACGGCACCTAATTTGCCTTATTAGACATGTTGCCGATTGTCCAGGTGCCGTGCCCTCTGCACGGCACCTAATTTGCCTTATTAGCATCTTGTAGGCTATGGTTTTTACTTCAGGAGTTGCATTATAAAGTCTGCGCCTTAGTCCCCACAGTACTTTATTTGCCTTACTACATACTTCATTGATGTGCGTGTTCCAGCTCAAATCCGGAGTGAATATTAATCTTAAATATTTATATTCTGTAGCCATTTTTAGTTCGTGTGAATCAATACTGTAATTATAGCTCAGGGGCACCTTCTTCCTTGCGATAGTCATAGAGCCTGATTTTACTGTGTTCAGTGACATTTGCCATTCATTGCACCAGTTTAGAATTTTTTGTAAGTTGTTAAGGTCTAGCTCGTCACTTAAAGAGTCAACCCTATTATATATGACGCAGTCGTCTGCGACAATTTTATTGGAACGGTTATATCAGAAGGCAAATAATTAATAAAGATTAGAAATAATAGAGGCCTCAAAACACTGCCTTGAGGTACTCCAGACCGAGCAAGTTTAGACCTGGATTTAATTTTCTTTATTTCAACATACTGCTCACGAGACTGAAGGTAGGATGTAAACCATTTAGTAGATTTTAATTTCTAAATATTGCATTCATTTTTAGCAAGTTTTGGATGTGATACTTTATCAAACGCTTTGGCGAAGTCTAAGAAAGTTATCTCAATCTATCCTTGGATATTTATTGTTTGTGAGAGATCTTGAACTGTCTGAACAAGCTGCGGTATTGTAGACAACCTCTTACGAAAACCATGTTGCACTTGTGATAATAAGCTGTAAGTTTCTAGATAATTTGATAGATTATTACACACTATGTGCTCAAGCAGTTTGGTGCAGGTACTCGTAAGATAAATGGGACTGTAGCTACTGCGTCAGATATGCTCCCACTTTTGTGAACCGGAATTATTTTGGCTTGTTTCCAGGCTGTAGGTAAGCGAAGATTGAATGTGGGTAAGTGGGTAAGGATTGAAGTGGGTGAGCGAAGATTGAAAGATTATAGCAAGATATTTAGCGACCCACTGAGCATACCTATATAAAAACACATTCGGGATGTTTTCGGGGCCGGTGGATTTCTTTGTGTTAATGCGCCGAAGAAGGTTCAGGACTCCTTCTTCGTTGATCCGAAGGTCAGAGACTGGAGGGCGATCAGAGTAGTCATAATAAAAGTATGGGAGTATGCCATCATCGTTGGTGAACACGGAGGAAAAAAAAGGAATTGAAATTTTCAGCCCGAACTTGAGTACATCGTTCATCCTCAGCTTTATGTTGCTTCTTTGTGGGGTTTACATTTCTCCAAAATTTGCTAGGTGATTCACGTAGAAAAGTTTTCAGTGTTAGATTAAAGAATCTCTCCTTGGATTCCTTCAAAAGACGATTTAGATCGAGCCTCATGTTATGAAGTAAAGTCTTGTTCTGGGCACTCGGGTCTCGAGAACAAGCTTTTCGTTTCCTTTTAATCCTCCGTTTTACATGAAGCATCTCTCTTGTAATCCATGGGTTCTTTCTTTTGCACTTTTTGACGCTCGTAGGAATAAATTGCCTAATACAATGCATCGTAACCTTGGAAAAAAATCCCACAGGTCATCAGTGCCACCATTTGATTCATAAATAGACATCAAGCTATCAAACGACCTTTCCAAGTAATCCAAAACACTAACATCATCAGCAGCTTTAAAGTCCAGATATTGGATGCTTGATTCCTGGTACATGTAGTACGAGGACATCTTCAAGGACAAAATAACCATTTTATGGTCGGATAACCTTTCATCAACAAGGCATGCATTCACATACGTTGTTAAAGCACTGGAGATTAAAATAAGATCAAGTGCTGACGACCTGGTTGCACATACCGTAGTACATTCGTTAACAAGCTGAGTTAAATTGTACGAAAATAATAATACCAAAAGCACCTCAGAAGAACAAACATCTGTGTCTCCGACCACGTACGAATCCCAGTCAATACCTGGGAGATTAAAGTCACCTAGTAGCAGTATGCTGTCTTGCTGTTTCATTTACGTTTCCATAAATACTCTTAATTGCAAGATATGTTCTAGAGGAGTGTTTGGAGCCCTGTATACGCCACCAATAAATACAGTGCGATTATTTAATTTCGTTTTAATCCATACAGCCTCAATATCACCTGGTACTTCTAAAGTGGAGAAGATGATGTTTCTTTTTTTTCATGCTTTATGAACCGTTTATGAACGAAAAGTTTTCAAATAATGCAATATTTCATTATAACAATCAATATATCCACAGGACACCCAACGGCGGTCTTGTAATTGTTTTTTTTAATATTCACGTTTTTGCTATCCTCAAAAGCGTTCCCGATTGGTGGCAAACTACAACCCTCAACAACGCCGCCACAGTGCGCACACACTCCCCCACTGCTGCCGAAGAGTTCGCGATCGCGCTGGCCATCGCAGATCCTCACAAACACACGATTCTCAGTGATTTTAAACGAGCCATTCAAAATTTCCCGATAAACTCAATTTGTCTACCTGCCGCACATATCCTAGGCAGATGCTCTCTCGACCGCACTGTAAGCTTAGTGTGGGTACCTGCGCATGCGGGGAACTTTGGGAATGAAGGGGTCGACCGTTTTGCCCGAGGGCTAACCAACCGGGCTTCCGGCCCCTCGAACACGGATGCTCTTGCCGAGGCCCCCCTATCCTATGCGGAAACCACCAACTTCTATAAAGAGATAAGACGCGTGTACCCACCTCACCACCCCGACCTCGACCGAACGCAAGCCACCATGCTTCGCAGGCTGCAGACCAGTTCGATTCTCAGTCATTCTAGACTATACGTCATCACTGATGGGGAATGTGACCCCGTCTGTCCTAATTGCGACCATGGAGTGTTTGCCACTCAGGCACACATACTCTTGGGATGCGAGGGTAACCCACCCGCACAAACATTACTGCCAGCTCCCTCCGCGGAGGGTTGGATCAATCTTCTTGCGAGACCAGACAAGATGACAACTCGCACTCGTCTCGTGGGCTCAAGAAGTCACAATCACCTGGGGGGCTACACTCGACCCACCTGCCCTAACTCCCATCCCTCAAGTGGCTAATCAAGTTGTTCTTTCGCTCTCTCTGATTGGCTTTCTATGGCAATCCTAATAGTTCATTGCGACCGCAGGAAACACTTTATAAGAAAGATTTTCCTGCATGTCAGAATAATGGAGCATTACCTTAAATATTTTCGTAACAGTGTCTTACAATTTTTCAATTTTCAAAATTTTTGCTTGAGAAAGGTGTACTTGTACAAGTACAAAAGTTGCTGATGACGAGGAGGCAGACTGCCTAAATCGGCAGTCATTACAGAACAAAACGCTTCCAGTTGTCACTGGATGGTTAGCGTGTCCAACATCATTACAAATATTCGCTTTTGCGGTATGGTGACTGTATTTTCGTTCTTGTTAAGGTTGCAATCTCTGGCGCCAAGAACTTCCGCTTTTCAGGTCGCTGTGTTGTCTTTATTCGTAGCCAGACATCTTGGCAGTATTTATGCAAATTGCATGAGCAAGAAGGTGGCGAAGAAGAAGAAGGTTGAAGGGAGACACGGAGCCCTGAGAAGGTCCACACAGCGCTTGAAAAAAAAATATTGGTGCCATTTATGATGACAGCCTCACATGGTGCTCCCACATTGACCATGACGCAGCGAAAGAAGCTCGTGCTGTGGGCATGTTGCGTAGATTAAGTAATCCCCGGTCTAGAAGGCGGAGATGTGCACTTTTGCTGGCATATGTTTTGTATATCCGACCAATTTTAGAATTTGGATGTGTGCTGTTTTCTGGTACGGCTGCTTACAAAATTCGCCCGCTCGTTCTTTTGAAGCTGGAAGCGCTTTGGTTGTGCCTTGGCCTCCCCAAATGTGTGGCCAATAATGTGCTTTATCTTGAAGCCCGTATTCCTCCTTTATCATTTTGACTTCAATTCCTAACAGTTCAGATGTACCAAAGGATATATAAATCAGATTTACACCGCTCCTTCTTTGTTTTCTGTTGGCAGCCGACTTTCTTTTTTAGAGTCCACTGGCCTAGATTTCATACCCCGCAGATAGTTATAGTACAAAATATGCTTGAACCTTTAAATGTTCTTTTGTCTAACAGCCTTCCGAGAAAAAAACAGTGGTACTCTGTAGAAATTGTCTGTGATGACATTTTTCCGAAAAACGCTGAACATTTATCACCCTGCATTCTAAATGGATTATTAGAAGACCATTTACAAAGCCTACCTATTAGCTTAACGATAGCTACTGATGCCTCCAAATGTGATGAAAAGGCAGCGGCGGGAATATATTGCCCACTTCTAGATTGGTCTTTTTCTGTGTGGCTTCCCGACTACACCCCAATTTTCGAAGCCGAGTTTCTGGCGGTGGTGCTTGCTCTTCGCAAACTAGAGCCAGCTTTCTCTTCAGTGGCTGTCATTACAGACTCACTTTTTTTGTGTTCATCTCTTGCTTCGGCTGTATATTCGCCAATTTTGAACACCTTCCATTCCTTACTCCCTCCGCATTTGAGCCTTGTTCACATGATATGGGTGCCAGGTCATAGCGGCGTGACAGCCGATGAAGTTGCGGACTGCCTGGCAAAGGCGTCCCTCAATGGCCCCGTGCTACCTGTCGTTCCGGCTACAGCGTACATTGTCTTATTGTCGTTTGGAGCCACCATACTTGGGTACAGCCACAAGTCTGTTTTTACTGCCGTGAAAATTTTTTAATGGAATCAAGACGGCTACCTTGTTAATATATTTTTAAAACTTTTCAATATTATTTTGTTCTTACAATTATCATTATCATTTAACTACTCGGATATAAACATCAGTCTCGATCTCCTGCGTGCGTTCTGCATTTCCCGTTTCATTTCTTTGTTTCTTTTTGTTTACTTATTCCGTCCTTACCATTCATTTCAATTTCGTCCAGGCATTATTTACCTCAAAAACTCTCTGTGCCCCCCAGTTCTTGGCCAATCCTCCTAAGTGGGCATGTGCCATAGAGTGTGGACAACAACAACAACAACGCAGCGCTTCTAGCAGCTCCACAGGAACGTTTCATCAATTCGTGCCTGCAAAGAGGCCGGCTGGAGCTCGACTCCTGCACTGCAAACAAGACTGAACACGATGGGGAGTTTAACTGCTTGGCGTCGCCCATTAAGCTCCATATGTTAAACATTCACTGCATCAATATGGAGTAAAAATGTGCTAAATGGCCTATTTTACTCTCTGCACTCAATAATGGAGCATAAAGAAAGATTCTGCTCCTTACAACTCCCATTTTTAAATGGAGTTTGTTGGTCTCAATGCGCCCCAGGTCCCTAGTGGAGTAAAAAAAAAAACATTTTTGCTCCATCCGATCCGCAACTTAGCGTCTCGTCGGCTACTGGTCAGTCGTCTGATAATGGCGGTGAGTGACGACCCCTTGCTTACCACCGTCGCTGGTTCTCTTCTCACCTGCTACTTCACGGGCGCCTGACGCGGTACAAGATAACGGCTTGTCGCAGTTTTCCGCTACAGTAAGCTACATAACTGAACTGCTCTTGTGAAGCCTCCAGTACTCTAACCATACCTGACCTTCGTTTGTTAGTGTCGCCACCCCTTTACAGCCCCCGCTCAGGTCTAATTCTCACAGCTGCTTTCCGTGTGGTTCTCGCGTTGTGTGACAAAATTTAGTTTCAACGCTGAGCTCTTGATTGAGCTGATGAGGCTATATTTTTTCTCGGTCATATTGAAAAGCCGAAACTTAAAGAACTGAATATGTAAGCAAACATTGCCATAGCAAAATCCCTTCAGAGGTGTTCTCATTTTAAACTTATTCTGCTCTGATCTTCAGTAAAATATAGCGTAGTGCATGACCGTGAAAACTACTCCGTGACTCTTTGTCAGTTTCAAACTATTCATTCTGATTTTACTTCGCTTTATCTACGATCATAGCCAACCAAACGAGCTTGAAGAGCAAAAGCAGACGGCAGGCGGACTACTCCCGCCGCCTCTGCCTACATCGTCGCTGGGCTTGCAGACGGCGAAAAGAACGCGCGACGCGGGGTCACATTAGGGCAGCGCAGTTTCCCAAGGTGGGTTGCCGAAGGCCCCCGCAGCTACTGCCCGTTTCCCCTCCTGGCACTGCTCTAAAAATAAGTCTGGATGAGGACAAACATGACGCCATTCTGTGGGTAGTAAAAAATTTACTCCCTTGTACTCCTTAATGTCGCTCTTGTATATCTTGTATAAGGGAGTACACAAAATACTCAAATTATATGGAATAAATGCAACGTCCTTTTGGGTGAGCGCTAGTGCAAACGCCAGTTACCCTCATTTGGGCGCTTTTTTTGTTAACAGAGTGGAACGTCACCATCACCTGGAGATCTGCGCCTCAGACTTCGCAATTGAGAGCGTCCCGAGCCACCTGAAACCCGTGTAGTTGCTCTGAAGGGCCGATGTGTAGAGCCCACGATTGCAGTCTTTCGGTCTACTGCTCCTGCACCAAACGACCGTTGGTATCACCGTTCTGCTGTTGGCAGGTGAGGAACCGCTTTCATTTGAACGTCCAGCAACCTCAGCAGCCGAATGCTTGAAGACGTCCTAAAATTATCGCTTTAACTTTTTCATTATTTTCACTTAGATAAGCCTAAATCACCAGAAAAACCACAGTATCCATCGACCATCATCATAATCAGCTTAACTACGCTCAGAGCTCGAACGCTTCAATAAAGATTTTCTTTCACTCTCTGTAACCTTAACTTCCATAAACGCAGCGTCAAAAGGTGTTACTGTGGATCTGTTATTTTGCTCTGTGCGTTCCACACGCAATATACAGGGTGTTTCGCCTAATACTCTCCGAAATTTCAAAAATAGGCTTTTTGAGTTAGAAGCGCGCTTTTTCGGCATAGCATTCTCAGCGCGGTAGTACATCATAATACAGCTAAGTGATGCTAACTAGCAGGCTAATTAACTAATAATAAATAGTTGACTTTTTAACTATTACTCTTAATCTCCTTCGAAAACGCGGTTACCCTCTGCTCTGTGGCCCAACAAATTTTGGCTACATCGCGCCAAAATACATGCACCGTTGTGAAGCTTGTAGGCAAAGCAACCTCTCCAGTGCACGTAACTCGTCGAAATAGCCAAAATTTGTTGATGCACAGAGCCGACAGTAGCCGCTTTTTGAAAGTTCTAAAAACTGATATGGATGTTGCTCAGGGTGGGCTACATACCTCACAATAATTAAGGAGCCTAACGGTAATGGTTGCTGCTAGAAAAAATAACAGTGCTAACACATTCAATCACAGAACGAGAGACGAAACAATAGACACAAGCGCTGACCATCAACTGAAGTTTATTAATGGACGGGGAACACTTTACAAAGGTGAGGAACAGATTGGTAAAGGATGGGAGCTACACAGCCCGGGTTGATAACAAAAGCAACAACCAATTCGGCCACAAAGAAGTTTTAATGAAGAAATAGGTAAAAGTTAACTATTAAATATTAGTTAACCAGCCTGGTTGTCAGCACATCTAAGCTGTATTCTGATGAACTGAACAGAAGACAAATCTATGCGAAAAAAAGCGCTCTTCTAATTAAAAACGCCTGCATTTTTTTGGAAAACCTTAAGTGAAACACCCTGTATATCGAGCTCTTAGTTTAATTTATTTATTTATTTAAAACTGCGGAGTCGCTTGACTGCAAGTAGGGGTGAGCACAGATAAAAGCATAAAATAAAAAAGAGATATGAACAAGCCTCATGCAAAAGCAACCAGGTTATGCGTAAAAAGAAGCAAAAAACAAAGGTTTCACATACAAAAGGCTCTCAGTTTATCAGCAAACATTTCTACATGCAGGCCGTTTACTACCGACTTCGGCAATTCATTCCACTCTGCAATCGATTTGACAAAAAAAAATGGAGTGTTTAACTGTATTAGAGTATGCACGAAATTCTTGTAGCATTTTTCCATGGTTATAACGCGTACTTGCTCGCGAAACATGAGTAATATAATCATAAGTGTTTATTTTACTCAGATTATTATATATTAGGTACAGAAATTTCAACCTTGCTTCAGTGCGCCTTGTCTGAAGAGATTCCAGGCCAATAGAATTGATATGATCATATCTGTTGCACTATCTGTTCGTTTGTATGTGTTGAAAATCAAATGGGCTGCGATCCTTTGCACTCTTTATAAATTGGAAATATTCTTGGCAGTAAATGGGTCCCTTAAACAACAGGCATATTCCAGACGACGCCGCACCAAAGCCTTATCCGCGGCCAGTTTCACGTGTTTTGGGGCCGTCGGCAGTTCACGCCTCAAACACCATATTGTCTTCAGAGCTTTCCCGCAAGTAATATCGATGTGGGCATCCCCGTTGTGTGAGAAGTTTTCTTTTTAAAAATAATAAGTATCAAACAATTATTAACGTTAAGAAAAATACCCTATCGGTTGCACCAGTTTGAGATCTTCTGCAGGTTACTGTTAAGCTTAATTTGGTCCGCTGTGGAGTTAATTAAGGAGTATAAAACGCAGTCATCAACAAATAGTTTAACTCTAACTTCAGAATGAACCACATTAATTATGTCATTTACATCAATCAAAAATAGGATAGGCCCCAGAACTGATCCTTGCGGAACACCACATAAAACCGGAAGTGCATAAGAGAACTCACCGCCAACATGAACATATTGAAATCTATCTTGCGAGTAGGCTCTAATTAGGTCAATATTGTTAGGATTGATTCCGGCAGTGTAAAGGTTTTCTATGAGTTTTGTGTGCGGTAGCTTATCAAAGACTTTGGCGAAGTCAAGAAAAACAGCGTCCATTTTTTGTTTGTTGTTAACTGCAATAAAAAACCATCTCACGTGGTTATCAGCTGTGAGACGGTAGATAAACCACGACTAAGTCCATGTTGCTGATCACATAAGAAATAGGTCGATTCCGAAAATTCCTTCAAAGCTCGGAAGATCACACGCTGGAACTTTTTGCAACTGGTCGAGACCAAAGATATTGGACGATAATTAGATACACAAGATGGGTTATTGCCTTTAAAAACAAGTACAACACGACACGTGCGGTTTTCCATTTTGATGGTACTGCGCACTGAGACAAACAGGCGTTGAAAATAACTTCCAGGTGATGTGATAACCATTCTGCTAAACGGCGGAGAAAAGCATAAGAGATGTTATCAGGCCCACTAGACTTTTTAACGCAAGCTTCAAAAGAGGGTTAAAAATACCTTCGCGGGAGATACAAACTACTGGCATTAAACAAGTTTAGTCATATGGCTTATAAAGAAAAGTCGAGTTTTTATCGGTATACAGTGATTTAAAATACACATCAATCGCATCAGCAATATCTTTTGACCCTGTGACAGGTGACTCATTAACTATTAATGGCACATTGCATTGTTTATTACCATTAATGTATCGCCAGATCTTTTCCGATGCTTCACTGGGAAAACGCTCAAGCGTATCATTAAAAAAGGTGTCCTTAGCTAGCTTGATCATATTTCTTAATAGAATGCCTAGCATACTCTCGTTAGACTCATTACGATTACTTGAACGCCGCATTCGCTTTAGCCTACGTTTAGTGTGGATGACGTCCCGCGTAATCGATGGGTTATGTTTTTTTCTTATTTCAAATAAGAAACGTTATTTCAAATAATTAACGCCGAACTAAAAATTAATAAAGACTTGTATTTAAAACCTCCAGGCATACTGAGCTCCCGCTTAAATCATAGTGAAGCTATTCGACCATACTTGTCCCGAACCAATGCCTTTCGTTGTTCGTTCTTTCCAGAGTCAATAGAGCTGTGGAACAAGCTGCCTACAGAAATTGTTCGCAGTTCTGATAGCGCATTGTTTACGAATGCAATCAACGTTCTTTACTAAAACTGTACCGTGTGGTTATTGTAAAGTGCTTTTTCTTTTCTCTTTTCTCTCTTTTTTCTTTTTTCTGTTTGTGCGCGTGCGGCAGCTGGGTGAACATTTGAATACATAGTCTGTATATCGTATCTTGTGTTGTATCCTTAGGGCGCTGTAGTGCATGTGCATATTTCTTTTTGTATCTGGCTGTTTTTTTTTGTATGAACGTATATGTAACATCCCTCCCTATAATGACCCTCAACTTAGGG
Source organism: Amblyomma americanum (assembly GCF_052857255.1). Taxonomy (NCBI): domain Eukaryota; kingdom Metazoa; phylum Arthropoda; class Arachnida; order Ixodida; family Ixodidae; genus Amblyomma; species Amblyomma americanum. Next base: position 400,978,333 of record NC_135497.1, read on the forward strand.
TTGACAGTATTTCTAAATCAGGAATATGCATTGCCAAGCAATCGAGGCATATCTTTTTATACATGCACCACAACACGTTTACATTCTCCTCACCGTTAAAGCTGTCAAGTTGGGTATCTAGAAAATCGAAAATTCCTACATCAACAGCTCTATTAAAAATTTTCATGACAACGGGACATTTTCGCTGTCAAGATGAGCCGATAGGGAAAAAAACAGAGGAAACAAGATTATGATCAGATACACCTTTCAAAACATCAACAGAAATACACTTAAGGGCAGAGCTAATGAACACTAGGCCAAAATGTGGGACACAGAGGCACAGATCCTGATTGGTTCGTCAACAATATGGGTCAGATTACACGTGAAGGCAGTGTCGAAAATGACCAGAATTGGCACCCATAGTACTCATGTGGATCAAATCTATATCAGGCAAGTTGGAATTACCGCCTAAAATCAGCATCACTTGGTCGCCCTGGAAGCGTTGAACATAATCGCACAGCTCTCCAAGAAAGACGAAATCCGCCTAATAAAATAGTTGCCACAGAAACCAATCTTACAAAAGAGACTGTCATGGTTAAGAATACCCAGCAGCATCCCAGTAGAAATACTTTCCTTAAGCACTATCGCGACTCCACCTCCACGTGTCCCTCTGTCGCATCGCAATATTCTGTAGGGGGGGGGGGGGAATTAACCTATCAGGGATTTCAGAATGCAGCCAAGTTTTTGGGCTGTGCTTTGAGCGTTAAAGGAAACGAGCCGTAACGGTCTGATATTACCAGCTGGTCATTTATAAGCATTTCGTTTCTGATTCTGTGTGAGAATACGCGTCGATGTTGAGGCAACACTGGCACTGCCAGAATCTTCGCCTTCGAAATCTTCGTTGCGTTCATTTGAAATGGTAAGTTTCCGTCTTTCGTTCCTTTCTTCATCCCAGACGTATGTTTAACCGTTAAAAACTAGCTTGTCAAATTTTAGGTATGCTTTATCGTCAGGTTTGCAATTGTCTTCAACAGTAGACCACAGTAGTTTCCGTACTTTTTGAATTCTAAGCGGCTATTCCTCAGATAGTGGCATTCCTGAGCCTTTCAGCTTCTTCGCATTCCTAAGAAGGTTCGTTTTTTCATTAAAATCGGAGAACCACATTATCCCTGGTCGATCCTTATCTTCTAACTGCCTGCCGAAGCGGTGTATGCGATCAACGCTTCCGACCGTAATACCTAGTTTTATCTTCAAACACTTCTGTTAACACAGCATCCCGCAGGCTCCTCGGAGTTTCTGTGCTATGTTCCTTGACCCCAAATATGATCAAGTTATTACGCCGAGAGCGATATTCTAGGTCATCAAGCTTGATACACAGTGATGGAGTTTGTTCACGTAGCCCCAGAACAGAACTTTCTCATTCCTCTACCCTCTTTAATGTCTGTGTGAAAGATTCTATTTTTTCTTCAATAGAAGCCAGCCTTCGGTTTTAGTCTGATATATTACCGTTCAACTTCTCCCAGACAGATTTCAGCTCAGTTGCAGCCACTTTCTAATTTTCAATAATGGCTTCCAACTGATCAGGCACTGACAAGGTGGTGCCTGGATTGGTTTCAACGTCCCCACTCAACAAGAGCACCAATAGGCAAAATGAGTCAAAGCAGCCCGCGACACACTCACATAGCATTTCTGAGCAAGGAAGCAGAACCAAGCACAAAGAATCACTTTCAAATTCAAGGCGTTGCTTGTTACTGACCTGCACAAAAAAGACGAGGCAGTTTAGCTGCGTCTGCATCCTGAAGCTGCTCCCTTGGTCACTGACGAAGAACGCCCGAGGGGCGTTTCCCGATGCATCCAACGATGTCGATGTCACCCTGTCGTGTCCGTGAAGCGCACGGAAAAGTTCTGATAAGTTCGCATCGCTCCAATCCAACGCTCAACTATGGCATGTAATGATGGTCAAGAGAGGTGCACGCAGACCACGGTGGCAGGTACGCGGTAATTCCGGTGAAGCTGCATCTTCGTAGGAGGGACGGCCGCATGTAGCAAATGCCTGCACAAGAAAGACGAGGCAGTTTATATGCGTTTGCAACTCGCAGCTGCTCCCTTGCTCAGTTCTCTGCTAATGGGATGAAAGTACGCATTTCAAAACATAATTACTTGAGCAGGGACGATTAGAATATACACTAGATTACTACGAACGACCTTTATGATTTCTCATGTTCACTGCAAAGCGCGAGTGTATTGCAGTTTAACACCACGCGTGACGGGCTGGGGCGAAAGCGTTGTGCTCTCGTGCAGTGGCCAGTGAAGCTGATTTGTTAGCGCCCCCACGGGTTTGACACCTAGCCGCGGCAATGCTATTTTATTTCTGCACGCATCTTAGACGCTTCAGAGAGGCGTCGCCTTTTATCAGAATTGCTAGTGAAGTAGCGCTCTCGCACTAAAAAGTGGCAAGCGCGTTTATTAATTAACACAACAAGCTTATTGACCGTATCCCAGGCCCGACTTGAAGGCGCCATTATTTACTCTGCCGGTCTCTGCGCAGGAGGAAGTGCTTTCGCGACCTCCTGGCTTCCGGCTCAGTGATGGGCCGCTTCAGGTCGACTGTGACCAGACCTCCCAATGACGAAGGCTTGCAAAAAGACACAATGGTCGAGTTCCTACCCGGTGCCGACTTGCATCCGCCCGCGAAGGCTGAACTGGACAACTTCGATGACCACCAGCTGCCGCAGGAGTCCACCCCCGGGTGACTATCGTCATCGACTATTAAGCGGCCGCGGGTGAAACGGCCCGCACAAGGAAGGTGGTTGTAACATCGCGCCCCCCCTCGACCAATCACAATTTTCTCCACACACCAACGCCCACTACGGTAGTTTCTACGCTGAATAGGGCAGTAAACGCTGTCGTGTTAAAATTCACCTTCATGAAATACAACTTGGCAACGGGCTAGTGTTATCCTGCTTGTAGAAGCTTTTTTTTTTCATTTGCTTCGCTTAAAGAACAGCCGCATGACGAGGCTCTTTCAGACAAACAGTTTGAGGAAATGCTCTTACTTACTATTGCAAATTAAAAACCCTATCAGCAAAAGGTATTAGCATCATATGCGTTGCCTAGTAAAAACTTTTAGTCCTTACCCTGCTTGTTGTTTTCCTTCTAGACTATAAAGAAGAATATGCATCCGCGAACGTCAGTTAAACACAGTGCTGTTAAAATAGCTGTTCAGCTGTGCCAAGCGCACGAAGCTTGCGTCATTTAGCACAGGGCAAGGGCAGAGGCCATCGGCAAGTAGTGCAGCAACAAACTAAGAGCAACAGAAAAGGTTTAAAGTTTATTCGTATGAAGTCAAGTGTTCGGAGACCGGATCGCACGAAGAACATTAACTTCAGTAAAAAAAATTTTCCTAGGCTGACTATGAAAGTGATCTTTTCATCATAACCACGGTTTTAGTCAAATGTTGAAGTTTAACAGAACCTGCTGAGCCGACAGTGGAGCTTATAAAAATGTAGTAATCCATGCGCCTGTATTATTTTTAGCCCTTTCAAATGCAGTGTGCTTTTTAATATGCACTAAAAAATCTAGAAAGTATGTAAAAATTAACTTCGCAAATCATATTACCCGATTTATTGATATTGGCGACTTCATGGGGTATCAAAGTATGAACGACAGATTATTGAGTATATGCATGGGAAATCAATTTCGGTTCCGTATCTTGTATCGGTATGCAAAATACAATTTTTATGGGATCGTGTATCGGTATCGAAGATACTGTTTTCAAATATCGTGCCCAGCTCTGTCATCTCCCACGGCTGGGATGTGCCTAAATGAAAAGAGAGGAAATCCATCTCTCCACTTTGAAAGGAGAGAGAAATGCATGTGGAAGGGGGAAGATGAAGAAAGGGCGACAGGGGGCGATGACTTGCGGTCGGAAAAATAGAGAAAGGAAGATCCCTCTGTACATTTCTCGCCCTGGCACTAGGTACGCTACAAGCGAAAAACCCGTTATGTGTCCTGGTGAAGCCTGATGGGGCCCCGGTGAATGAGAAAAACCGGTTTCGCGACACTTACAGCCAAGTCGAAAGGACGAAACCCGTGCATGCCAGCTGCAGCCAATTGGAAGGGAGGGTAGCGGGGCTTCTGCAGTCTAGTGTAAAGAAGGCAAACCTGTTTCGCGGCACCTAAAGCCAAGAGGAAAGGCCGAAAGCGCGTCGCGCTTGCTGCCGTTTGCATTGTCTGCAAAAGTCATAGGTAACCTATGTGAACGGTTCATACATGTAGCGCTAGCTCAGATGCATTGCATTTAGTTTACCTAAGTAAATTGGGGTAATTTTTTTCGGCATTTCGCCTCCCTCGAAATGCGGCCGCCATGGTCAAGATCCAATCCTACGACCTTGTTCTCAGCAGCCGTAGCCACTAAGCCATGTTAGAGGTAGGTTTAAAGGACCAACAGACGGACGAAGAAAAGAACTCAATTTGTGCATGACAGCTTCTTCTACGTTTTAATCGCTCTCTCCTTCTCATAACATTTGCGCGTGCACTGCTCCAGGAGTGAGCTTACCGTTCTACTCAAAACGGATATAAGGCAACTGCTAACAGAATCAGTGAGAGAATCGAATTCAATTCGAATTGCAGGTCGATTCTGGAGGAGCATTGGACTCGAGCCTTTGGGCTCCGCCAGTAAACAGCATTCCCCGGCGTTGAGAGACACGCAAGTGCGAAGACAGCAATGAGATCTTTGAAGCAGCATGAATTGAAACAGGTCGCAGACAGTGCCGAGCGCTTGAGTCAAGTGTGACATTCATAGCGCCTTGATTCTGACATGAGGAATGTCTGCCAACCAGCTGTGCACTGCCATTAAAATATTGAACTTTACGCATGTTGCTTAATTTGATAAATTAAGCGATGAGTGCCATAAATATGCTCATGCTTTTATGTCTGCCCCTTTCACCTCTTCCTTAATCTTTTCGTTTTGGACATGGTGCAGCTGTCCTGTCACTGTGAGACTGCTCCCGCGCTTTTCATTACAACTACGTATATCTGGCACGGCAGCTGAATGTAACCAAGTTTTAAAAAAACGAATTGGCCAGAAGAGTGGAACCACTTGCGCCCTGTTGAGAGCCGCATGGCCTAATAGACAGTTTTGTTTTTACTCTGGAACCTAATATTTAATAAAACTAATTAGCTAACTTTTCATATACATGTATTTTTATCGAGAATAAAGTGCCAATGCGTAATTGGTAAATCACTTTAAAGAAGAACCGGCTTAAAGTTATGCCCCAAGGTATCAGTCACGTGGCTTTTTGGCCTGGCTTAAAAGAAAGCCAACAAAATACAAAACCTTTCACTCGACAGCGGTGCAACTTCAGCGTCGAAAACGTGTCTAGAGATAAAAGCCCGCTTTCCGCCGCAGTGCTCTACACTACTGGACTCTGCATGCACACTGGACGAGAGATATATGCTCCCACAGCTGTCACGTGGCAGCTTTTGTACTTCATGGGATTTCTTTCTGAACCGGTAATTACAGCTCTGCAAATAGTCCCGTGATGCAAACTTTGCACCCAATTGTTACTTTAATACGATCTGCATCTTCTGAATCGAATATTTATTCATTAAATATTTAAAAAGTTACCTCTACTAGTGAGTAACTTGAGAGCACGAAAAAAATAGTGCAGACTAGGCCACGATACTCAACAGAATTCGGTTGGTTTTACTGGGCTAGAAGACTCCGTCTTTTTTAAAAACTTAGTTGCTTGTAGCTGGCACAGGCGCTGTAACCCCTACGCAGATGCGCACTCTAGCTATGCGGTGTCGACAGAGAGAGGACGCTCGTGCCTCCATCTATACTATGAAAAAAATGTGACGTCGAACCACTAGAAAGTTTCTACGATAATTTCACCGTAATGCAACCGTTACATACTTATTTTAATCTGTTATATCTCTCTTTCCTGACTCTTTGTAGCTCGTCGATGTCGTTGCCTCCGCGACAGCAGCAGCTCCTCGACGATGCTAAGACAGCCAGTCCATCCTTCGTTTCCCCTTCACCCGAGCAAGTTGACTCAGTGCCAGCCATGGCTGACGCTGATTCCAGTAGATGGGGTCCTGCAGAGCCTGCGGTGCCGCAGGCAGAGCCTCAGAGGCGGCTTCGTTCGGCAGGCAACAGCCGCTGGCGGCTCCGAACAAGATGCTGCTTTATGGGTTTAGTCTGCAGGCACTGCAGGTTGCGACGGCTGGCACCGGGAGCAGCGCTTCCTTCTTCCCTCAGGTGGCCTCACAGTGGACTGTCCTGGTAAAACCAAGTTTACGTTCTCAGGCAACGTGCATGACAGCCGCCCCTGCCGACAATTAGACACGATCCCCGTTAAGCAGCATTTTCCTCTTGAGTATTATTTCACGGTGCACACAAGCTCCCTCAGCAAGTCGACAAGATATTCTTTAGCCAATAAATTGTTATTCAATAACTTCGGAATTTTGCTGCGTTCTTGGCAGTAAAAGCAGGCGATATTTTCTTCCATCAGTTTATGGTTTGCGATTGTCACACAAAGTATCTGCGTACTAAATTATGCAGATTGGTAGGAATCCTAAGATAATCTGATAATCTAATGCCCTCTTCACGATTGCGCGTGTTATAAACTTACTGTTTTTATCACACGGTCACTGCTGTATTTTTGGTGATGGTACAAAGCAACCAATTCGTGAGTTCCAGATTGCGCAAAAAAAAAAAGAGGCATACTACTGCTTTATTTACAAAATAGGATATGATATCAGGTCTTCTTTATGAATATAAGCGTTAAAGCCTCTTATACAAGAATTACATAGGCAGATGGAAAATATAAGTAACAAAAGCAACGTGACAGAACACATTTCCTCCCGTTCATTACGAGTTAGTGAACTCTAATATGTACCGATTTCACGTGCCCCAGTTATAGTCTACAGACGCTGGAGTCTACTCGTTTGAATATACTTACAAATTTAAGTTTATATTAGACAACCTCCGCTTGTTACCGAAGAGCGTGTTTTGTTTAGTTGAGGTAAAAGACGGTTTTCTTTATTCGTTTCATTTTATTCGTTCTCCCGAGTGATGACATGCCTTGAGGATGTTATGGCATCCTGCTGATGTTAGTGGGCTGCTTAATCTTGCGCTTGCAAACTTTCAGGGCAGGAGGGGCTCGTCGAGCTGTATCACACGCAACATTTTCCCGCTGTCCTCACCACGTCATTAGTCGATATTCTGTGATGCGTGGTGGAAAAAACTTTCACCATACCGTAGCATAATCTTCACAGATTTCATCCCCAATTGGGCACTACTCGCTCTGTTGCCTGTGAGACTCTTTTGAATGCTTTGTAAGGCGGTTGACCCGAGAAAATTTCCCTAGTCGCCCATCGTTCAGAAACGGTTGCAGCATAGGGCCCGACGTGATAGGGCCTTATATAGAAGGTAAGCTGGGAGATGTAGGCTTTACATGCCGTAGTCGTGAATGGACAATGGATTGGCATGAGAAGTGCAACACGGTGCGTCATGTAGTTGAGTGACATGTTGTTGTATGACAGGTTGTTGTATGGCTGAGCATCACAATATTGTAAGTACAAAATGAGCCAGGGATGAGGTGCTGCGCCATAAAATACCCTTGTAGCTTGTAGCGTGCTAGCATTGTCAAATTGACGACAGCATAGACACAGCGTTGTTTACATCACCCTTGAAAAAAAAATACAAACAGCGCGCTAAGTAATATAGCTGACTCGAAACCATTGCGATGTCTTCGATGCACCAGCCACCGGAGCCGAAAAAAAAACCAAATCTGGCGCAGGTGCATCACAGAATATTGACTAATGACGCGGTGAGGAGAGCGGGAAAAAGTTGCGTGTGATGCAGAGTCCCGTAAAGCAGCGAGTGGATGTACGTTGCCGGGCTACTAGCGCCAGGTGTGTGTTAGTTCCGATTACATGGAAAGCTCAGAGGGACGTCAGGGTTGCAGGGCTTGCGACAGGCAGGCGTGGCAGGGTTGCGGGCGCGGTGTGAGGTCAGTAAACCTCACAGCAACAGAAGTCTATTTCGGCTAATGTTCCGACGTCAAGGAAGAAGTGGTGCCACGTAGTGTATCCTGGTTCTAGGTGTACTTGGGAACATCGCATGTCAAAACAGACGGCGCAGCACAGATTCACCTACCCACTCATTTGAAACATAAATGTTTCCAGATGTTGCACCTATGTTCTCCGCCTTACTAATTAGTGAAAGAGTGTAACACGAGGGCGGTGGCACCACTACCTCCAAACTTTACAGAAACTGTGTGATGTCTTTACTCCACTGCACTTTTTAAGTCAAGGAATCAGGGCTTGCAGCATCCATCATTTCCTTTTCTTCCCCGTCTTCCAGGTTCGACTTGCGACGTGGGATGCTAGGACCTTGTGCGCCTGGGATGCTTCATCGCTGTTAGCATTAACACGTATAAGTTTTCTGAAGTGCACATGAAATGCAGAACATCATGTGGTTCATCTTACTATAATACTTTGCTAAAAAAAACTTTTTTCTATTGCTTCGCTTAGCAAACCTAATGGTCGTGTCATTTTATTCGACTGAACGACGTTGTTAACCCTATTGGGTGGAAACATTAATCTTGCAGTACCAACTCTATGGACACCTAAATGCGTTCCTAGACTCCTTCCTACCTGGTCGGCAGCATTCACAGCATCAGCGTCGCAGGGCCCACAGCTACGAAGTCCTCACGCGCTGTGAGCAACGATTGCGCGGTACCTTCAAAACACACTTTGGTGACACAAGCATATTATCGCTATATTGCTTACGGGTGTAATTGAGTCACCTCATCTAGGCGCTATCAGGGCTCCCGATTAAATTCGGCCACGTGCACCGAAACCTAGTGCAGGACCGTTTTTACTCTTCGCCACAATAAAAATCTAATGGGCGCAGCTGGGTTTGAACATGAGACATCTCGTAACTGTGCTACCGCAAAGTCACACGCTGCCGGTAGAACGCGAAGTCCTTCGACTGACAAGACGAATCCGTGGTCACTCAAAAAAAAAAACGTGTAGCGCATATTTTATTTTTCTGCAAAAGCTTGATATTCTTTGGCTGTGTCAGTGTTTGGAGAATGCAAGTTTTTTGAACATTAGCATACAAGCAAAAAAATTGCAAGGGACACCGCTGGAGGGACTGCTAATGCAAAATAATATAATTTAATAATACTGAGGCAGTAGTCACTAGTTACTTTCACATGAATATAAGATCATCTCTATATTAACAAACAACATCGTTATTAAAGAAGAATAAAGTATTTTATTAATTGCGGAGAAAACGCAAACCAAGTTAACGCAACACGGCGTTTCGGAACCTACTCGCTTTCATCAAGCGTGACTGCGGGCGAGATGCAGCTGCGGATTATAGTCAACCGCCGTGTCACTACACATAAACCATGGGTGTAGGAAGAAGAAAGTCTACTCGGAGTGCTCAGCCTCTTACCTTGGCGAAGTCAATAATTTTACCGAAATAATGGTACAGCCCAAAGCTTATGGCAGACAAATTAACAGGGATCAAGGCGTGATGGCAGTGTAGTGCGAGGCATTTCACCGCTGGATTGACTTTGACGGAGCCATCGTGCGGGAGGCCGAGCCACAAGTGCGCAGGAGGATCCTACTTAGGTGATGGTACAATCAACAGACCAGAGAGAATGTTAACTACTTCCTCGGAATGCGTCCTTCTTCCTACACCCACAGTTTACGTTCATTCCCCTTGCGCTACTTGTTTGCACCGTTCAGTTGGCTATACGCCGCAGCTGCAACTCGCCTGCAGTCACACCTGATGTAGGAACCAAGTATACGCTCCTTAACGTCGTGTTTTCTGAACTTGCTTCGCGTTCTTTCACATTTAGATAAAATTTGCTTCCCTACGCCAGCCATACCTCTGTAGAAAGTTTTCTTTAAAAGTATGAAGTAGCATATTCGCAAACCACGGCAAGGAACGACAAGAGGGGAGTATAAAAATAACTAAAAATAACAAGAAACATCAGCATGGTGCGTAAAAGGTAACACACAATTTATAAGGCTAAGTAGATCTTAGTGTTATTAAGGAAAACTGAACTGCCGCACAATCATGTTTTGTGGGGTAAGAAATTTCATATCTTAACACCGTTGCATATTGTGCATATTAGGGATAATTTTCCATGAATAATTCACACTTTAAGGAGAAGACTAAGACGTCAGGAAACTCTACCATCATTATTATTGTTAAAACAGCGGCTGAGCAAGACTTATAGTTGTATTTGAAAACTAACTCCATCAGGAATAACTGAACAATTTAATTTCAGCGGTTGGCAAAGAAGCAGAGTATAGTGGCTTAGAACAACAGAAAAAATGTGCTATAGGTGATTAGTCGAACTACTTGGCTCTTGATACGTTTCAGAGAATAGAGGCGAGTGGAATGTGCGTTGCCCCAGGAAGAAATACAGCAAGAAAATGGCTGCGAAGGCCAGCACAGTAGACTGAACGCAGGATGAGGGGCTGAGGTTATTGTCGAGTTTTCATTACAACATGAATGATAAATGATATTTTTGGAGAAGAAACAGGACACGAGGGCACATTTTGAGGCTCTGGTTTGGTTTGTATGGGTATAACGTCCCAAAGCGACTCAGGCTATGAGAGACGCTGTAGTGAAGGGCTCCGGAAATTTCGACCACCTGGGGTTCTTCAACGTGCACTGACATCGCGCAGTACACGGGCCTATAGAATTTCGCCTCCATCGAAATTCGACCGCCGCGGCCGGGATCGATCTCGCGTCTTTCGGGACAGCAGCCAAGCGCCATAACCACTCAGCCACCGCGGCGGCTCATCTTGAGGCTCTTATCTGAAACTATTCTGAAGCAAGTGACGTTCTCACAAACTATCAAATATTGGTCATTTATTCTTTCTGATGAAGACGTGTTAGTGCTTTTTTCAAGTGAATGAAATATTAAGGAAGTAGTTTTCAATAAATGGAAGCGCGAAAAACAAATTGGGAGTACAATACATGCTGCAAAGAAAACCAGAGGACATACGACCTTGAAGCGACCGCTTGCATCGCCACGGAACTGTTAGGAGGGTGCGATATACCAGTGCAACGAACATGATCTTCTTAAGCTCTCTTCATCGGGGCCGCAACATTGATGCTATAAGCAAAGCGAAACATTGATTATAACATGCACCGACAACTGTTTAACAAGTCTGATTGACGTAATCAAGCACGTTAATACTGGTCAAGAGTCAGCACTATACTCGTTGATCAGTAACCACATGGGCCACATTTTGTACTTCCTAATACTGTACCACGCGTTCAGGAAAGCCACGGAGATTGCCACAGCCAACGGCCCATATATTGGGAATAAAAGCAAGTGCCGTAGAATGCCGCTGTATCAACCGGCTTACAACTGCGCAGCAACAGTCTTATCCCCGGTGCCGCGTGTATAAACTGTTGGTATGTTAGAAGGATATTTTGTTCAATCGGTTCTTGTGCACTAACACTATTCCTCCTAATTTTACAAGAACGTGGCCGTCCAAACGAAGTTTAACGCATTAGAGATCTCCTGTCATTTATTGAGAGGCACATGAAGGTAACAATGTAAAGGCGCCCAAGTAAGTTTCTGAAATATACAAGTCGCAAAAAAGGTGAACTCTCTTTTTATCGGGAGGCGCTTTCTGGCATTGACAAGTGAACTGCCCAGTCGTGTGCAGAGCTTACCATTAAACTTTTTATTGCGTGCTGAGACTACTAAGGAATTAAGAGTTTTTTGGAGTCGACAGAACTGCTTGGACACCTGGAACTACCCTGTGGTGGTGACGGTAGTGCATGCAAGTGGTATTTTTGAGAAGAATAAACATGGCGTTACTAGCAGCCCATATTGTTTTGTGAGCACCGTGCGCACTGTACTTTTCTTAACGCCACAATGTCCTCTTTATAAACGTTACTGTTGGGCCTGAACATGCAGCTAGGGTTAGTTGTAACGTCTTACCGGGAGACATTTTTCTAGTGGATTTTCCATGCGCTTGCCCTTCCGGTCAGGCTAGGGCGTCAAGACGGTTTAAAAACTGGCGCGTAAATCCCATTGCAGTAACTGCAGTCATTGCGAAAATACCCTCGGATGGTAAGAACATCCGGGGCATACAAAAAACAGCCAGACTCTTTGATGCCGGAATGTTTTGCCGTGCTACCTGCCAGGTTGGACAATGATAGGTGTCTGAAGAGGGCTGCACATAAACTGCGACAGAGTGCACAATCTCGGCAGAATCTTGTAGGCGTGCTAACTAGGACAGAACTAACAAAGTAGGAATTATAATTCACGCAGTTGATGACATTATCAGAATTTTAAAACGTTTAGGAAACATGCGATAACACTGGTGACTACTGAAGAGTCTCTCCGTTTTGTATCCAGGAAATGTAATTGCGTTATAAAAGAGAGCACAAGAAACCGAAAAAGCACCACCGATTTTGGAGATGAAAAGATTTCATTCAAGACCGATGGAAAGGGGCTTCCGTGCTTCGCAGCCAGATAAACTGCAAGGTCGTAGCGACAGCACACCCGACGTGGATGAAACAAACAGACACAAAGCAGCACGGTTGCAATAACATGAAATGGCAAGGTGCTTATCACGAAGCAGTTGAGAGATGCACCGATTTCAATTCAATCGCTAGATGGCTTGGAATGGCTCTAACTGGCACGCATGCTTTCGTAAATCTGTTCTAATTGCAAGCCTGTACACAAGAGTCTGTGAATTAAGATGGTTTGAAAAATGATGGCTGTTAGAAAGGAAATAATTTTTTCATACAAAGAAGTTCTGACAAAATAAACGCGAAATATTTGATGTAATAAACTTTGCCGAATCTGGACGTGAAGCGAATGAGCTGAAAAGTTATTAGGCGAGTAACATTTCCCCTGAGAGTAGTTGGGGAAGGCATGGGAGAGGCATATTGCTAAACGTTGATTTCTTAAGGCGCCAAACGGCTTCACAGAATGCGAAACAAAAGGTTGGCAGTCTTACGGCCCCAGGCAAATGATGTGGCTCAAACAGGGAAACAGATGGAAAGGAGGGCTTAACCTTGCCTTAATATCACGCGCAACGTGGGCGCAAGTGCCGTAGGTAGCAAGAAGGGAGAAAGGGAACCACCGCGCTTCAGAGGCAGCCGAGGTCAAGTAAAATGTTCGAAATGCTGCCGATACATCGCGGTCTACAGCAGGATGGCCCCGAACGAAGGGCAGCTTGCGCTGGCACGCGTGAGTCGCGGCACATAATGCGTTCCTGCAGCAGGCTTTTTCAGCAGCCATAGACATCAGTGCCAGTTGTTTAGTTTGTACAGCCTTAAATAACAAGAAAAGTAATAAAAAATGGCGAGATGTATGCGTACGCGTTTTACTTCGCGGCCAAAATAGGGCCAACGCAGTGCAGCTGCCAGCGCGATTCACATAAGGACAACTGAATTTCTATGTCTCCTTCTGTTACGCTTACGTGATTGCAAGAATATAAGTGGAAGTTTGAAATGTTTATTTTGCAGCGCCAATAACGACGAAAGAGGATACCGAAAGTGCAAATCCGCTAAATTGCCTCTAAACGATAATAATAAAATCTGAAGAAAAAAAATTTAATGAGGAAAACCGCACAAAAACAGATGCACACAACACGTGTTCCACACAGAACTTTGGTCATTTTCGTCTATAAAAAATGATAATTTCGTCCACGACTGATCACGATGTTTAAACGCAGGCGTCGTCTCAAAAAGTGCCAAGAAGCCGCACAGGCCATCCAGCGAGTAGTAGTTCTTTTAAGCGATGAGCAGTTTGCTCAATATAAGCATGCCCATAAGACGCTGGCATGTTGTACGCCAGCCACAAAAGAGTTTCATTTACGCATGACGGGCATAATGTCACGCTTCTTTTGGAGAGTTTTTAGCTAGATTTCTCAGACGCCGCAACGAAATGGACATGCAAGTTCTGAGAAGTGGTGTTGTCATATGGGTAGGACAAATGCGGAACAAGAAAGAGGCTAATTTCTTTACTTCCGCCGATCTTATACATATACCAGTAGAACCAGCTACTAGCGGCTGTACGTGTGGGACCTAGGCTTGTTGGCACGTGGCCGTCTAGCGGGTGATGGTGCAGAATAAATGGAGACAAAAGGGAACACATGAACGAGGTGTTGCATCGGAAAATATAACTTTTGAAGCAATACATATAGGACAAAGCATATTAGTTGCGAAGAAAATGCACATTTTTACACAGAAAAAATAAGGAAAAAAATAAGAGGCGTCAAAAATGCAGACTCCGAGCGGCCCAACGTAGGGACCCGCCTCTCGCGTCAGACGTGGAGCGTGGAGGAATCGACATCTTGTCTTTGGTGCGCTCGATGGAAAGCCTGCCTTTTTTCCCCCCAACAGCTGCTTCAAGGACCGCCCACGCTCCAGTTGCAGTTTCCCTTTCGCTCAAGTGCTATGGGCGTAGATGTTGGCTAAGGCAGTCAGGCATCCTACGTCCCTATCCGCTGTGGATCCCTGAAAAGCCTGGATTATGAAGAGCAGTGATTTTATTGGCGGCTCAGCGCTAGTCACTCTCAAGTCAGGCGCTACAACGCTACATGCTCAACGCTTTATTGCTGGAGATCTTCGCCGTGTTACAGTCAGGCAACTGCCATCTTGCCATCTACAGTGCTTGTGAATTTAGCCTAGTTGTACAGGCAGGCGGGAATGAAACGCGGAGAGCGTCTATGAAGAGAGCAAAACAGTTTACCTGTTTTCTTTCAACTACACTTTATTCCTAGCCTGATTCATGTTTCTGGAAAGAGGGTCTAGTGAAGTACACGATCATGAACCGGTTGCGTAGGAGTATCTCCCTGCAGTTCGGCATATGCTTGTTTCGTTTCACTGTTGAAAGGGAACAGCGCAAACACAGGACGAAGAGAAGAACGTACAACACAGACCCTGTGTTTCGTCCTGTGTTTGCGCTGTTCCCTTTCAACCATGTTAAACCAACTAGTCCGCAACAACACCCTCGTAAACTTGGTTTCATTCCGTCCTGACTGTACATGTAATGCAATCAAAATATCAGTTGGCTGAATAAAATTAACCCTTCTTATCGGACTGACTAGTACATAATTTGAATTTTACATGACATCGTAAATTGTACGAGGAGAAGGAAAGAGGTACTGAATACACGGCACAGATTTGCAGCTTTTATTCGGAAAAGATCAATTTTCGATACATACAGTAGAGATCAACAACGACAGAACCTTTGTCACTTTGCGTCACAAAAAAAAAAACAGCCGCATATGCACAAAAAAACTCACGAAGAGATCACCTTAGATAACTTCTTGATATATAGACACGTATAGTAAATATTTTCCTCTCAGCCTATAGTCACGCGTATAGAAAAATGCTGTGTGGAACGTTTCTAGAGGGACATATTTTGTTAGTTGCCAGAATAGAGTATATTTTGTCATTGTCTGTTTAATTTACCCTTTCATTAATGATTTGGTTTGTTTATTCTCTTATTCTGCCGTTTCTTCGTTCCACTCAGAAGAGTTTTGTAATGAACCTCTCTCTGTTTGCAAACAATGTGACGTCAGGGGAGCAAGCGGACAAGGGGGCGCTTCGAAAGAAAGCACCCTCTCAGGTCCGGTCTGCTTGCTGTGCGGAGCGTCGCGAGCTGTGCCACGACAAGTATTTTCTTCCTGTAATTCTGCATTAACTACATATAAATAAAGCCCAAATACGCGACATTTAAGTACCTGGACTCATTACCGACTGACAACTGGAAAATGATTTTATGTGTCCGGCGGACGTGCACTTCGGAGATATTTTAGTGTGCCCATATAGTCGGAACAAGCCTTACCCGTGCGGTGTGCGGGCACTGAAATCCTACGAATGGCTTGACAAGTATAGGAATTAACAATGAAAGGGTTTGCTGGCAAGGGGGTTATTTCCGACTTCGGCAACGTTTACAGCATCCTAAATGCCCTTCATAGAAGAAGACCAAAATTTGCGCTAGAGTGCTCGGGTTGGTCGCAAACGTCTTAAAGATGTTTATATACGCGAAGTAATGTAATTGCGGTGAAAAGCAAACTGTGGTGAATTTCTTGGGATTCGAACCCAAGTTCCTTGGGTTGCGACACGGGCACGTACGCTACCCACAGGCAACAAACTTCGAAGGGTGGTCGAACGGGCCAGTTGGTTTAAGCACTCGTTGGTTTAAGGGGGATAGAGGTGGACGTGGTGATTACGTTGTGATCTTTGACCTGGTGCGGTGTCTCAAGGACGCACTAATGCGTGCATAATTACGAGTATGCCCATTCGCAATTAGGCAATTCAATAAGATAAATGCGATTTCTGAGAGAGTTCATTGTATTTGAACGGTTTGATGCCTGTGTATGTGTGATGTGTAAGGTGTGATTTTGGCATCACTAATTGGGGAAAGAGAGAGAAGTACAAACCCGCCGCGGGACCATCGAGTGGTCGCGACTAGGTCGCGTCTTCCTGGCGCAGTTTCAATCCGTCGCGGAGTCCGCCGAGGGGCGGTGTGATACCGTTCGTCTATGGAGAAAGCGGACCCCCCTCCATCTGCACGGCTGCCGATAGCGGCTGCCGATTCGCAGCAGCGGCCTAATAACGTTTTGGCGTTCTACCTTTAAAAGAGAAGTTTAAGAGCCCTGCAAGTGTTTTAGCGTGCTCGTTTTAAAACTATTTATACCTTTAACTTTTGGTTTCGTTTATTAATGCGAAAGCAGTACTAGGCTATGTCGGCACCGGTCGTGTCCACAAAATGTCCGCAAAATGAATTGCCGGATATGATGTCATCAGTTATGGCCTGAAGAGTGGGGCGTTGAAGTATATAAACTCAATGATTAAACAATATAGAGTCAGAGTCATTAGTCATCGGCCAATACAATTGGACAATAATCAATGACATTATTCAATGATCATAAGCAATGTTCTAATTAACAACATAATTATTGCTACTGTTAACGACACTAATAAATGACATTACTTATTGACGACAATACCGAGGGTAATTAACTGATTTATTAAGACCATGTGACGTCATCTGTACGTCTGATGATGTCAACCAATCAAAGTACAGCAACAAAAAGTATACATCGCCCAGTGGTAGCATCGGAGATCGAAGAGTGGCAGTCGGATCTTAACGGAGTGGCTAAGTTGGTGTAGAAAGGCGTCGACTAGGAGCCACCAACGTCGCGGCAAACGCTATTGCTTCCGTATTTCTCCAATGCAGTCTCTGAAGTGATCTCTAAGTATTATTTGTTTCAGTGATATTACTAGTTAACAGTGACTGCTATGTTTTTCAATCTTGTTTTTTTTGAACAACTGGTATTTTCCGCACGCATATGTGTCGAACTGTTTGTGCTTGGGACGCCGCATTTCACTGTTCTCTTCTAAAATCAACGGCAAACCAACTAGGCCAGCTTGCACTTTTTCTCCCCGTAATACATTTTAAAAAGTGCAAAAAGCAACCCGCACATTTTAGAGTCTTTTTCTCCATATTTATTTCGGTGTCTGTCACTTTTTCGCCACTTTATTTAGAAAGCAGATTTTTGCGCCTGCTTTGCAACTGGTTTTGGTATTGAATGCAGGAACTGTTTGGCTCTGGTTTTGCAGTTTTGCATGCATTCTCCTAAAGGCTCCACGCTAATTTGAAAAGCAAATAACTTCATAACATACACCCGATACATTTGTCGGCAGAGAGTTAGACCGCAGGTGATTGGATCTTCCAAGTCCCGAAAACACGATTAAGAGATTCGCAAGCGGTGCACGACAAAAGAATAAAAAAGAGCCAGTCACGCACCTTCATTAGTAAATTGCATTGTTGCCAAGAGCGTTTTCATCTACAAAAGCCCGGATTCTGTCGACTGGGAAGCGAGCGGCCACCGCACATGAGTGTGTCCAGTGCACTTGTCGAGCATCTTTGGTTAAAGGATCGATTTCGTTGTCTCTGGTACCAGATTTCTTCGGTTTTAGGCGAATGAACGAGGTAATGCTTACTGAATTTGGTGTTACGTTACTGCTAACTCAAGATCAAGGCCACTTCAGCTCCTGACCCTGACCGTATTTTGTAATCACGTTTGTAATCTCGTTCAAAAAAAACTGTGATATTTCGGTTCACTGTTGCTTGATAACGTTCTGCACAAATTCTCTTGAACTTGACTGAAAGCGGGAAAATGTATGGTTATCATGCGCAAAAGTGAAATAAAGCAAACACAAGCAACTATAGGCCTACGTCACAAAGTATCCTAATCTGCAGAATTATGGAGCGCGTAATCTACACTTCACTTCATTGATCCCTTTAAAGGCAATTACTTTGAATGCAGAACTGAACATAGATTCAGAATCGGCTTTTTAAGCAACACACCTCACAGAGTTTGCGGACGCATTACCGAATCAGTTTAGAGCGGTAATAAAGTGTACTGCCTATCCTTCGACTTAAAAAACAACAACCTTTCATTCCGTATCGCACTGTCTCATAACACAGGAAGTATTTCCCCTTAAAAAACAGAATAAGTTCGTAGCACAACAGCGGAGTGTTTTAGTGAATGAAAGCTCGAAAGAATGAATGCATCGGAAGCACCAGTGCCTTCAGAAGTCAAGCAAAAGTCGGCTTTGGGGCCTCTGCACCTCTAATCTATGTAAATGATCTATCAGCAGATTTCTGGAGTTCCATTAGACACTACACCGACGACCGTTCAGTCTACCGCAGCATCAGTTGTGAACTAGATTCGGAACTGCTGCAAACAGATCCTGTTTGTATTTTTTCCTAGTGTCAGGATTGGAAAAAGATCCTCAGCCTTTAAAAGTGTAGCACAATCACGCTCACGAAAAATACGCCTTAAGATCGACAGTTATTTTCTGGGCTGTGTATGCGTGACTACTGCTTCTTATTACAAACACCTGGGAATAATGTTTAGTGGGCTGTCGTGGAACACCCAGGTTGATTACTTATTTTCCAAAGGTAGCTACGCATTTACCTTTACCTGTCAAAATTTCTGACCAAGTTCCTCTTGAACTGAAGCAAGTGCTGTACCTGGCTAATGTCCATCTAATATTAGAATATGGATATTTTGAATGAGATCAATACTCGAAGCAAAACATGACTGGGCTCGAGCGTGTGCAGAAACCTGCAGCCCTGCATGTTTCCGGTGACTATGACTCGCAATCATTCGGTGGGAAGCTACTAGGAAACAAGTAGATATCTCGAATTGTCTATTTGTTATAACATATTTTAGAGCAGAAAAAACACTACTAAACGCATATACATTAAGCCAGTAACTTCAAAGAAAATCCGTTAATGCAGGCCTTTAGAAAATATATAAAAATAAAATTACCGAAAACAAAACACGGAGGGAAAGCATCCACCAGAATGTTTCACCACACTGTCTCCACACACATTCACCACACTGTCTCCGCTTTTCCTCTTTCTCTATTGACGGGCAGCATTTCATGTGAAACCTGCACTTCTTAGTGCGCAAATGCACTGTTTCGTTATCAACGCTTTCGGTGCATCTTTGTCGTTGCTTTTGGTTTGGTTTGGATGTGGTTTCTTACGTACGGCTCTTCTTCAGCAATAAATATCTGCCGTGGTATTTTTTTAGCATCTTTTAAAAGAGTATTGCTGAACTACAGGTGTCTGCGGTGTCTGCAACATGTGGTTTATGTACGCACGCATGATTTACAATCGTGCTTGCACGTGGACTACACCGTCGAGGAAGCAGAAAGATAAAAATATGTATGACATGGCCATAATGGAAGCTTTCTTGAGGGAAAGTAAATTATGTTGCAGTTGATTTTTCCTTTTGTCGTTTGATAAATTTCCTTTATACGCGACATTTGACTTTGCAAATAATTACGCTTTTATATTCCAGCTCGCTTTATCTAGCTTGTATTCCTTTTATCCAAGTCAAACAACCTACTTGCACCCGCGTCGATGTTACAGGTTAGCGTTGGGCGAACTCACGATAAGCGTCAGGGCTTGAGCGCTAACACCGCTAGAAGCCAGGCACGTGCAGTTATTGTTTGCTGAATACCAGCTAAAGGCATCGCGATTGCCGCGAATGATATAAAAGCACACAGACGAGGTGCACACAATGCTATCGCAGTCAACCATAAACTGACCGAGGTGATGAAGCAAGGCACTGTTTGGCGCAAAAGTTATGACCAGCGCGCCCGTGGAAGGAATGTTCAAGAGGCACCATACGGAGGGCAGGATTCTCTGCTATCCACGGGCTTTGCGAATCTAATCTTCGAAAATTATACTTGCTACTACTTTCAAGCTTACCAGAACGTCTTATCCAATTCCTGTTTCCGACTCCCACGGGTGAACCCACCGCGAACATGGGCGCACGCTCTCGCGACAACTTTACTAGCTCGTGTTACGAGCGGAGAATCTGGATCGAGAAGCGCAGGCGCATTCCATACCTGCGTAGAAGCATCCACAATGGTGGGATGCGAGCACGGGCACAGCAGAGTGACGTGCAGAAACGAGTCCTCACGTTGGCGGCACCTGCCGTGGGCCAGGAACGCGTCCAACGCCAACAAAGAGATGCTCGGCCCGCATGCCCGTCGGAGTCGGGTAGGAGATCGAGATGGTGGCCTTGGCCATGGCGCCCGCTGTGGCCCTCAGGCGTCGTGAAAACCAGGCGTACGAGCTTCACGACGAGCGTGTTGGTAGCAGCGGTGGCGCTGTAATGCCGGATCTCACCGCGGTCCCTCCTGCTTTTATGTCTGGACGCTCCGCGGTGAACGCTGCGTCGTCGGTGAATGTTCGCCTCTCCAGGCACTTCATTCTACCTCTCCGGGAGCCGACACTGCACAGTGTCCGAGAACATGTAGAATGAACCTTGGACGTCGGCGGCCTGAGGACTACGAGGAATGAGCGACATTAGGTTATCAAATGCAGTCGCTGAACCCATAGATAATGAATATAAGTCCGCAACGCTTATGTGTTCGCTCAGGTAGGGCGACAACGTCCCATATGCTTGAAGCAGAGATTTCAGCGATGGCGCGTGGTCGTACCAAATTGAAACACCCACTGCGACAAGTCTCGGGGGCATATTGTGCGCATCGCGTGCGGCCCAGCATAGAGAGAGCACTCTGATCCTTGGGAACAAGCGCACTAGGGTTGCCTCGAAGATGTGCACTGCGCGCCGGCTATCCCGCAAAGCAGCACGAATTACCAGAGATTGGAAATTATACCGCGCCACTTCGAGCAGCACAGAGAACGCCGGGTAGCAAAGAAGACAGTGTTTTTATTTCGGAGAAGCTATGCCATGGCGTCATTCTGCGCACTGGCTGCGAACATCGTCATGGTGTGCGTTGTCAATGCGTACAGCGAACTGAATTTCTTACATGTATCGACGTGCGTACAGGCCTCAGCCGAGCAAGCTGCGCTTTCTCAGCGGTAGCCCCTATGCCACTTGACAACAATGACTATCAGATATCCGGTGTCTGATCATCGCACGGTCACTATATGGGTGCTTCAATGGTAATTGAAAGATGTGCGTTCCATGTTGCAAGTTTCGCTTAGTACAACATGATCCTTAAGCTGAATAGAAAAAAAGTCATACTCAGTGGGTCGTCTCATTTTCCTAAACAGTTTCCTAAACCAATTTCTGGGAAACAAAAATGCCCCGCGAATGTTCCAGGTGACTGGCTTAAATTTGTAGCTTCCATGTGAGGTTTCCTTAACGTTTGGCACACAATACACTCGGACATGATTTTCTGGCCTGTTTCCTTTTGTTGTCAGAACGACCACTTCAATCAACATCGAAAAGGCTCTGTTTTGAAGCGCGAATCGGCGAAAGAGGTATTTTTATTTCACTTCATCGGGAGGAACAAAGGTAATGGGAGGCCGACGTATGTGTTATATAGGCGGGAAAAAATTTAATGTTTTCCTATTTTTGTTTTGCACCACGAGTCGACGGTAGTCATTACAACGATGAACTGACGCTGCTGATTGCGCTGAAAGACGAAATTGGAACTGTTTTAGAGAAATAATCATTTGCCGCGATGATTTGGGTCTGCTGTAGCGACTTGTTATTGTTGTTATAAACACGCCTTTCTAACGGTAGTACAACGCTGATGCGAAGGCGAGTCCACCGCTATAGCGCGCTCCATACAAATGAATGGCGCGTCCGCTGTATATCTTCGTGCTTCGAATGTCAACTAGATCAAATTCCCAACATGTCAGAATACCTTATACTGAAGTTGCACTCATCACTTGGACGTTCAGTTACTCAACAATAGGTAGAAGGGCTAAACGTAAAATCTACAGAATCAAACACGAAAGAGTTTCGCTGTATTTGATTCCCCTCATGAAACTTTAATGGGAAGACAAGCCGCCAGCGAAATGCTCCAGTTGCATCGAACAGCGCACAGCGACAACTCGTCGATCATAAGCAAGTCGCTACAGGGGAGGTGGCATGAAGGCTAACCTGTACAACGAAGAAATTGCACAAGCCCATTAGCATGATGTGCATAATAAACGTTGCAAAGCGTCTGGTCCGTGCTCCACTGATTGAACTTGGCCAGTCGTTCCAACTGGTCGAGCCAGTCTTCCACATCTTCAACCGCGTTCCCGCGAAAGCACTCTGGCACCTTGGTGTTGTGAAGGGTCACCGGCGTAGGGGTGAAGGTGCCATGGCTTGGGAGGCCTGGCAAACTGACGTTTGAAGAGTCGCCCGGCAGATGGTTGCCCTCCAGGGCAAGTCCTAGGCGGTGGCGGCTAGCACGATGA
This sequence comes from Amblyomma americanum, assembly GCF_052857255.1. Lineage (NCBI taxonomy): Eukaryota > Metazoa > Arthropoda > Arachnida > Ixodida > Ixodidae > Amblyomma > Amblyomma americanum. The sequence goes on from NC_135497.1 coordinate 401,001,081, forward strand.
ACAGGCATGTCGATGTCCGGGACCCGCTGTGGACTGCCGGAAGGAGTCCTATCAATACCCAGCACGCTCCACCAGTGTCACGACTCGGTAGAACCCCGAGGAGAGCTGAAGATAAAAACGGTTTACTGGTCGTTGTTGTTGTTGTTAGCCTATCAAAAGATGGCACATACCCACACTGGGGATCGGCCAAGAATCGGGTGACTATTCACCTGTATTAAGGTAATTAAAATGAAAAGCACGCGGGAAAGCAACACCGGAGGATTCTTCCTCAAGAACAGAAAAGGAATGAAAGTTTTGACTTCAAAATACTAATAATAATAATAATAATAATAATAATAATAAAGATAGGAACTGCATGGAACAGAATTATTGAGCCAGAATGTAATTGAGAGGAAAGAAAATTTTGTAACCCTCCGCATGGCAGTCGGTGAGATTCCAGCAGGAAATTTAGAACAGCGGTACAAACAGATCTGTGGCTGAACCCGAATGTGATGGCACCAAATGATAGCAAGAGCCGGCTGCTTAAACTAAGGCCAAGGGGCCACAAGGGCTCCCCCAGCAACCTTCTTTTCAAAGAGGTGAATCGGCGACAATAGAGGAAAAATGGTCAATAGATTCATGCTGACGGAAGAATGCACAAAGGGGAGAGAGCGCCAAACCCGAGCTGTGTAAATAGAACTTTAGAGGAGGTATTCGGCACCTCAGCCTCATCACAGATACTTCAAGCTGCCGAGATCGACAAACTTTCCTGTTCCAAGAATATCCGAGGTGCTGATAATCCGCCGATGTTACATGTGTTGTGTCTTGCGTGCTTAAAAGCGCACATCGCCGAAACCTAGATGCTGTAATATAGGTTGTAGCCGGAATGATAGGCAACACGGGGCCACTTAGGGAAGCCTTTGCGAGTGTATCAGAAATATCATTAACTGCCACACTGCTGTGACTGGAAACCCACACTAAATGAACAAGGTTCAAATGCGGAGGAGGCAGGGACAAGAATGTATTGAAAATGGCACCGTCAACATGCGCGGCGTGGGACGAACACAGAGATAAAGAATAGGTAATTACTGCCACTGTGGTAATAGAGGGGTGTAGCTTGCGCAGGGCAAGTACTACTGCCAGAAACTTTGCTCGAAAAATAGGGGTGAAATCTGGAAGCCACAGGGATAAGAACTAGTCTAAATGTGAACAGAATATTCGCACACCTGCTTTTTCATGGCACTGCGATGCGTGGGTTGCTATTACAATATTTGTAGGTAAGGTCCTTAGATGATCGTCTAGTAGACCATTTAGAATAAAGGGTGGTAAAAGTTTTGCATTTTTGTTGTAAATATCGTCGAAAACGATGTAAACAGCGGGCCCTCTGGATAACCCAGGAAGGATGTCATAAATTTTAACATCTAAATCCTCAAGTAATCTTTGCACAAACACTACCTGTGGGGTATGAAAACGAGACCAGAGGGCACTAAAAAAGGAGGTCGGCTGGGAACGAAAAATGCTTTGTGAACAATGGAAATGAGATTTGTAGATTCTTAGGCAAGTCTGAACCGTTAAAAATTGAAGTCGAGTTAAGAGAGGGGGAATGCGGGCTTCAAGGTACAGCACATTGGTAGCCACAAATTTTAGGAGGCCGAGGCACATCCGAAGTGCTTCCCTCTCCAAAAGAACGAGAGGACGAAGTTTGTATGTAGCCGAGATTGAAAACAACAAAGATCCAAATTCCAAAATTGGCCTGATATACATTTTGTAAATCATTAATAGCGTATCTCTTCGCATGCCGTACCGGTGACTACACAGTCTACGCAACATGCCCACGGCACGAGCCCCCTTCACCGCTACATGGTCACTGTGGGGTCGTCAGGTGAGTTTCTCGTCATAAATGACCGCTAGGTATTTTAGAGAGTGAACCTGCGGTACTGGTTGTAAGTGGCAAGTGAGAGAGACCACTACATGATTCTGTAGAGGGAAAACAAGGATGCCGCACTTGTTAACATTTAACTTGAGCTGTAAACTGCTCAGCCAGTGGTCAAGTGTACTCAGATATGACTGCAATAGAACATGCAGCTAATGTACACCCGGCGAAGCCGCAAAAAATGCATTGTCGTCCGCATAGACGTAAGTGCGTACATGTCGATGGAGAGGGATTGAGTCCAACAGAATATTGCAGAGCACAGGAGAAAGAACAGCTCTCTACGGTACACCTCTCGCTTGTTTGTACCTCTCTGAACGAACAGCATTATGAACGCAATAGAGTTGCCTATTATAAAGAAATGCAGATATCCAAGCAACGATATTATCTGGAAACTGAAGCGACTGTAGCCTATGTATTAGGATGGAGTGTTCTACACTGTCATAAGATTTGGCGACCTCTGGCGTAACCAAAGCCGCGACCTGGTCAGCCAGAAAGAGTCCCTGCGCGTTTTCAGCTTCTTCCTCATCCAGCCTTGCGCTCGTAGATCCAGTCGTCATCTTTGTCGTCTTCATACATGCGGCAATATGTTGTCCTGATACGAGTAACGGTGACGGTGCCTGGTCGCTCTCCAGGAGCCTGCACAAAGTGCGGGTGTCCACGACACTCAGTTCTTTCCTCATTCTCTGTGGACCTTAGCCGCAGCTCAGCATAACAAGCGTGGCCAGTGGACCGCAACTGTCTATTCACAACTACGAGTACACAACTGTCTGTCCGAACTGTGCGCCCACAAACGTGTGCGCGCAACTGTCTGTGCGTTAAGGCTGACGCTCTGGAGCTCCAAGCTCGGTCAAAGAGATGCCTCCTCGGCGACGCGTATTGCTTGCCTTCCTCGGAATGCCGCCTCAGTGGCCGTCGCAGCGTCGCGCCGGTTAAGCAAACAGCGTGTCGTCTTGCGGCGGTGTTCGCTGCTTGCACTCAGCGCACGCCCGCACGGATCCGCGTAGTCGTATTTCAGAAGAGCGGGCGTGATATTCAAGTAACGCGGAAGAACTGACTGACTGAAAAAAATACGCGCGGCCCCTTTAGTGGATCTCTCTGTCAGCGCACTGCCATCTCGCCTGTTCATTTTATCCTCTTCCCAGCCTCGGAAGACCGGTTTGCGAATTCAATAACGGGATCGCTGCGTCCCGCAACTGCGCAAGAACAAAACACTCTTCAGGAGACGACATCGCCATGCATTCAAAGCATTTCGTGCGGCTGTCCGCACCCTGAGAGAGGGCTAGACTGTTAGTTTTTTTTCTTCGTTATTGAAGCGACGTCACACCGCCACCACAGCCAGAAACAGGTTTAATACGTCCATGCAAAGATCTACAACAGACTGTGTATAAGAAATTCAGTCGTGCCACTAGCTGTTCCTAGCATGCTATGGCCTCTGACGTGCATCGATGCACCAGGGCCCGGATTAAGGAACTCGCTCCGACCGTTCTACAATTGAGAGCGCTCTAAAATGCCCGCTCCTATTGGTCGCCGGCGCCATTTTGAAAAGTTACGTCACGGGATGCTGCAATGGCGTCACGGACAAGAAAAAACGCATGACGTTGCACACCTAATTATGCCCGCGGTTTCAGACTGTTTTTTGCGACCGCGAAGAGTCGGTCTAAAGAGTTTTAGAGGGAAAATGGCGGCGGTGGTGGCGTCGGCTATTTATTGGTGGCGGAGGCGGCAACGTCGCCGCCAGCAACGACGAAGGACGGTGTACGAGGACACGTATGACTTGCCGGACGAGCTGTTCCGTCGGTTATTTCGACTCGATAAGGAGAAAGTGGAGTGGTTGTGCGGCGAACTTGCAGACGAACTGCGAGGCGTACGGACGAGCGCTTTGTCGGTGCGGTGGCAGGTGCTGTGCGCTCTCCGTTTTTTTGCCTCCGGGGGCTTTCAAGTCTGCGTCGGCAACGAGCAGACCGTCGGCCTCGCACAACCGACGGTGAGCAAGTGCGTGTGGCTGAGGCCATCTGCAAAGCCAGCGCACAGAAGGGATGGGTGCGTTTCCCGGCGCACCCCGAAGAAAAGGCGGCAGCGAAGGCGACCTTCCTTCCCCGCGGCACCATCCCCGGCGTCGTCGGCTGCGTCGACGGCACGCTGATTGCCATAAAAGCGCCGCGGGGAGACCCAGGAAACCGGACAGCATTCTGGAGCTGCAAAGGATACTACGCGATGAACACCATGATCGTGAGTAGACTGGTTTTATGACCGCATGGTATCGAAAGCCGCGACCTCGACAATGGAAGTTCACGTCCAAGATTGTCTGCCTGTGTTTCTCGCAGATCTGCAACGCAAACATGAAGATCCTTGCGGTCGACCCTTGCTGCCTGGGGTCTTGTCCCGATGCCTTTTCTTGGCGCTACTCACGGCTGCGTCGGAAGGTGGAGCACGGGCTGCTGGAGAATTTCTTCTAGGTAATCAGCCTATTGATCATCGGGCCACTTCGACAGCACGTATTAAGCTACAGCAGTGCCTTATACCTAAAGGAGGCGGGTTATAACATGAATGACATGCAACAGTATGATGTATCGTATTTATTTTTGTGTATTTACTTTTACTGCTGGTGCAGGGGCACAAGAAACATTGTTATAAAGTGAATCGTATTTCAAGCGTAAAACACCAAGGCAAAGTAGGTGTGCACATCGTTATTTTTGTGCAGGATATCACAGTACATCATTAACATAGAAGGCTGTGCTTACAGAGGTAACCCTTAGTCATGGATCTTCTACATGCCTATGAATTCTGGTTCACCATACTGGTTTTGAGCTGCTTGGTATGAATCATTTATTACATAGGCAACAACACACTTCACTGCAAATTTTGGTCGTGCAGGAGACAGTGGATATCCACTGGAGCCGTGGCTGCTCACACCAGTGTCAGGGCATCCTGGTGCAAACACTGCAGAAGGGCAGTACAACGCAGCACACGCCTCAAAGTGATGTGTTGTGGAACGCTGCATTGGTGTTCTCAAAAGCCGCTTCCGGTGCCTTCAAAGGTACCGGACACTCCAATACGAGCCGGAGCGGTCGGTGGTAATCATTGCAGCGTGTGCTGCATTGCACAACATCTGTCTTGAAGAAGCCCTGGCTGCAGACGAAGACGACACTACTGATGACCCTGAAAACAATGGGCCACCTCTGCTTGCCGGGTACTTGGCGGGGACAGGATCCCGAATGACCTACCTGCCTGGTAGAGCCATCCGAAACCATAAGAGAAGGAAATCGAAATGAAAATTGGTTTTAAGGAAAGGAAATGACGCCTGTCTCACAGTTCTCGCTGAACACCCGTACCACGCCGTAAGGGAAGGAAAATCCCTCCCCTTAATTACGGCGCGGCTCAGGTGTCCACCGAGATGAGCCATTTTTCGCTCCCAGCCAAAGACTCCGACGAAACCGGCTTTTCCACGACACGAGCTGCTTAACGCTGTCGAGTTCAAAATTGCATAGGCAGACGTACGCAGTTTCCAGAACGGTAGGGAGACGGACGCCGGCGTCGAGGACAGTGTACGCATCCTATGTGCGCTCCGCAAATTTTCTTGTTTTCTTCGGTTTGTTCGTTTGTGCTCACAAACTACTGTGCCATTTGGGAGACTACTACTGAGATCCGACCCGGTGACTCAGCTACAACTCGTCCGACTGGCCGAAGCCACCGCCGAGAGCAAAGGCCTTTCGGCTGTCCTCTAGGCGGGTAGCACTCTGGCTACCCATTTTTTGTTGGACATTAAAAGTTTTGCTGTCCTATCCTATCCTGTCCAGAACGGTGCAGCATTGGAAGTGATAGTTTGTTGTAAAAGACATGGCGGCGTAGAAGCAGGTGTTTAAATCAATTAGTTGTTTTCGAGGAACGGTAATGGCGCAGTAACTGTCCCACTACTTGGGGAACACCTGAACTGCGCCGTAAGGCCAGGGAGGGAGGTTGGAGTGAAAGAGGAAAGAGAGAAAGGTGTACTGTAGTGGAGGACTCCGGAATAATTTCGACCACCAGGAGATCTTTAACGTGCAGTGACAACGCAAAGCACACGGAACCCTTTTGTGTTTCGCTTCCATCAAAGCGCGGCTGCGGCGGTAGGTTTCGAACCCGAGTATTCTGGCTCAGTAGCCGAGCGCGCTTTAAATTAGCATTTAACTGCTGGGATGCGCTACAGCTAGAATCGAGGCCGGAAGAACGTTGCAGAGAGCACGAAGAGTTCGTCCATGCATAAACACTTTCCCAATTCCAATATAGGGAGCGAGTGACAAGCAACTGAAAGCATTCTGGAAGCCAGCAAGCGCTTCCGTAAGGTCTACGTAAAGAATCACTGTCAGACTGCTCTTCAAATAGGTCACGGCTGCATTCGAACTCAAAGCCCAATGCGAGTACTCAACTCTGTTGCCTAGCAGTTCTTGGTGCTACAATGTTGATAATGGTTGAAAAGCGCACGAATGATGCGAATGAAGCGCGAAATAAACTCCCAGGACTATTACGAGTCCGCAACGCGAATGTTCAGCGTTAGCTGGCGTGGAAAAGGCAAATAATTTCAGCAAACAGAGTTTAGTTGATGAAGAGTGCGTGCAAACCTTCTCTTTCGCAAAACGTTCTGCTTTGCGCGCTTGCCCGCAGGTCAAAAGCCGCGCACGTGGCCGCATCACTGGAGGAAGTGTCGAAAGGCGCGGCGGCTGCGTGGTGCATGCCGATCACGCGGTGACGCATTGTGCGCCTTTTCGCGCTGCTACCCGCCGTCGACTACGGGGTGCCTTCGCGGCTTTTCGGCCGGGCAAACATGTGAACAGCATCCCCCTTCCCTTCCCAACAGCCGGATCTCCGTAAAAACACAGCGCGCGAAGAAATCGACCCGACATTGTAGCGAAAGCTTCGCCCGCCCCACGCTGTATTGCACGCAGCTCGACGACGGAGCTTTCGCCGAGCGGCGAGCAGAAAATTGCAGTACACACCTAATAGCGGACGCGCGTCAAGGCGCCGGTTTTGGGCGGGGGATGTGGGGAAAGTTTTCTCTCTCAATTCGACGATGGCCACGCGTGCACTGCCGGCAACCTGGGGATCGTCGATGTCGTTGCTGTCGGGGAAGCGGCCGAGGTACCCAGCACGGTATATACTGTCCTCTTTAGATCGCCACCTCCACCCCGGAAGTGTCGGGCAGCAGCATTGCACCCGTGATTCAGCAGTGAACATCACGGGGCTGATAAAACACGTCCTGCCCGCACCGACGCACTGAACAGCGCAGCGAATATTTTCACCGGCAACTTTTTCCCAACGATAGCCAAGCAGCCGGCGTCCATATTGCCACCGTAAAACGTAGCAACAAGCGGGAAACACAGCCGTTTACTCGAGCGAGGCTTGCCGAACCGCCGCGCTCATTTGAGACAAAAGAAGTTCGGCCATGCGCTGGGAGACAGGATCGGCCACCAGGTGGTGCCGGCAGAATGTCAGCAGTGTGGCTTTGCCCCCCTCCCTTCCAAGAGGCATCGACTCGATTCCACACGTGAGGGGGAAAAACATACGTAAGGCGGAAGGTAGCAGCGCGATTGTCTTCGCGGAAAGGGACAAACGGGAGCAATATGGCTTCATTCGCGCCACGTGGACTACTTCAGACGTTGGTTGTCGAGACAACAGGACAGTTCCTGGAGGGAGCACCTCGTAGGTCACAGCGCTGAGGCGACGTAACACCTGATATGGACCAAAGTAACGGCGAAGAAGCTTCTCAGAGCGCATTCGCAAAAGGATCGGACTCCATACCCAGACTTGGCAACCGGGTGTGTAAATCACCTCCCTGCGGGGGAGGTTGTAGCGCTCTGCGTCGCTTTGTTATTGGCACCGGATTCGCTGTCGAGCAACTTGCCGAGCGGCTTCGGCGTCACGAAGAAATTGTTCAGCGTCCACGACAGAAGAGAGAGTAGGATACGGAACGAACATGGCGTCCAGCATGGTCAAGGCTTCGCGACCGTGTACCAAATGGAACGGAGTGAAGCGAGTCGTGTCGTGGAGCGCAGTGTTGTACGCGAACTGATGTAAGGCAGTATCTGGTCCCAGTTCGCATGGTCATCGTCAACATACATAGAAAGCATATCAGCAATTGTCTTGTTATGCCGCTCAGTCAGTCCGTTTGTTTGGGGATGGTAAGCTGTAGTCTTGCGATGGCTGGTGCCACTGAGTCGAAGTACCTCGCTCGTAAGTGCCGACGTAAACGCGGCGCCCTTGTCAGTTAGTACGACTGCTGGGGCTCCGTGACAAAGCACAATTTTGTGAATGAAGAAAATGTGCAACTTCGGCGGCGGTGCCACGGGGAAGGGTCTTGATCTCACAGTAGCGGCTGAGATAGTCACTGGCAACAGCAATATATCGGTTACCCATGGAAGACTCCTGAAGTGGACCGAGTAAGTCCATACGACCTATTGAAATGGGACGCGCGGGGAATCGATAGTCTGCGGGAGCCCGGCTGGTTAAGTCGGCGGTGTCTTCCGGTGCAGACACTCACGACAGGTTCGCACGTAGCGGTGGACAACCGCAGCAAGCCTTGGCCAGTAGTACTTGTGGCGTATGCGCGCTAACATGCGGGAAAACCCGAGGTGGCCCGAGGGAAGGTCGTCGTGGCACGCACGCAGAACTCCGTCACGAAGCGTTGTAGGCATACATGCAGATAGACAGTGTCCGTTGGGCCGTAGTTCTTTTTGTAGAGGACACCATCGCGCAAGCAAAACGATGACAGTCCGCGCTTGAAGAGTCGAGGTGGTGATGGAGCGGTTCCCTCGAGGTACTCGATTAGGGGCAGCAGTTCGGAGTCGTCCCTCTGCTGGCGGTCAAGGGTGAGTGTGGTGACAGCACCGGGAAAAGCGGAATCGTCGACGGACTCGTCCGTGAGGCAGGGAATAGGATCGCGGGACAGTCAGCATCACGGTGTTTTTGGTCGGACTTGTGCACGAGGGTGACATCAAATTCTTGTAACCGAAGGCTCCATCGAGCAAGCCACCCCGTGGGATCTTTCATGTTCGCCAGCCAATACAGTGAATGATGGTCGCTCACGACCCGAACCGGGCGGCCATATAAGTACGGTCGAAATTTCGTAACTGCCCACAGCACAGCCAGACATTCCTTTTCTGTGGCGGAATAATTGACTTCGCAACGGGATAAAGTGCGACTGGCATAAGCAATCACGCGTTCTAGTCCATCCTGTCGCTGAATAAGGATCGCACCGAGACGAACGTCACTGGCATCAGTTTGCAGCTCCGTGTATACCTCTTCGTCGAAGTGACCAAGCACAGGCGTACATTGGAGACGGAACGTGAGTTCCGTGAAAGATTTATCCTGGTACTCTCCCCAGAAGAGTGGTTCAGCGTCTTTCGTCAGGCGGGTCAGAGGCACTGCTAGCTTGGAGAAATTGTGAACAAACCGGCGCTAGTACGCGCAGAGGCACAAGAAACGACGCAGGTTCCGTTTGTCTGTTGGCTTGGGAAACGCAGCTACGGCGGTCGTCTTTTCTGGGTCTGGACTAATACCTCGAGCGCTGACAAAGTGACCAAGAAGCTTTAACTCATGAAACGCAAAGTGACATTTTTCTGGCTTGAGAGAGGGAGACCAGCGGAACGTATGGCCTCGAAAACAGCACGCAAACGTTGTAGATGCTCATCGAAAGTGTCAGAGAGAAGATCAATCACGACATAATCGAGATATACGAGGCACAACTGCCACTTCAGGCCAGACAGCACGGTGTCCATGATTCGTTGGAATGAGGCAGGGGCCGAGCACAAGCCAAAAGGGAGCACCTTAAACTCGTACAAACCATCGGAAGTAAGAAACACGGTCTTCTTTCGGTCGCATTCGTCGACCTCTATTTGCCAATACCCACTGCGGAGGTCAAGGGACGAAAAGTAGGTGGCATGGCGCAGGTGCTCTAGGGAGTCATCAATGCGTGGCAGAGGATACACATCCTTGTTTGTGACGGTATTGAGGCGTCTGTAATCCACGCAGAACCCGAGGGTGCCAACTTTCTTCGTGACGAGGACAACAGGCGATGCGCAGAGGCTCGTGGACGGTTGCATGACGTCGTCCTGGAGCATTTGTGTAACCTGACGGCAGATGACATCACGTTCTTTTGAAGACACGCGATAAGGGCGCTGGCATAGTGGTCTTTGGTCTTCAGCAACGATAATTCGGTGCTTGGTAAGCGACGTCTGTCGTACCTTGGAAGTCGATGCAAAACAGTCACGGAAGGAAGAGATGAGGTTTTCCACGCAGCGTTTCTGACTGGCTGAGAGGTGCGGGTTTACGTCAGTCGGAATGGGTGTAACTGTCGTTTCGTCGAGGTCTGACGCGGTGGACAAAGAGCACTGCCTGGTCACTCTCCAAGCTCATCAAAATAAGCGGTGACCGCCGTCATCGTTAAATGCTGTGGTTCACGGGTAAAATTGGTGATTAAGATGTCGGTGCGACCGTTGCCAAGTTCTACTAGGCCTCGAGCGACCCAAACTTGCCGAGCGAGTAGCAGCGACATGTTCGCTTCAGCGATGCCAAGAGTGCCGGTGCTGTCGTTACACTCGACTGTGACGAACATGCTGGCTTGCGGAGGGATCGTTATGTGGTCGTCACATACGCGCAACATTACTCTGCTGGGCTCGGTGTTGGTGTCAACGCCTCGCTGTGTGGAAAAAGATACCATGAGCTACCGAGGGTCTATGACCGCACCATACTCTTGAAGGAAATCCATGCCCAGAATTAGGTCTTTCAAACAGTCATGTAATACGGCAAAGGAACCAGTGAATTTAAGACCACGGATCTGGATGCGACAGGTGCAGGCGCCGATCGGCGTCACTACATGGCCACCAGCGGTGCAGATCACGGGTCCACGCCAAGGCATCATAACCTTACGGAGGGTTGTGGCGAGCTGCCTGCTCATCACAGAAAAATCAGCGCCGGTATCAACGAGTGCGGTCACTTCATGACTGTCGGCGCTTACCAAAATATCAGCAGCAACTAATCGTTCGCAGCACGTCGGATCGGGTCGTCGCCGCTAGGGCCGTCGCGTCAAATTGTCGGGTGGAGGCTGTTGACTCTGTGCAGTGGCGGGGGCCCTACCCCCGGAGGACGCCGTTTTAAGTTTTCCCGGCGAGGGGACGTGCCTCTGAACTTACCAGAGGATGGGGCCAACTGGGCGAAGCAAAGCGCCTCAGGTGGCGGCGATCGCGATTGGAGCCGCTGCGAGGTCGGGGCAGCACATGAGTAGCCAGGTACTCCTCTATGTCCTGCGGTCTTTCACCATAGCGCGGTCGAGGTGCGTCCGTTGAAAATCCTCTCAAACCCAGCCACCGGTACGGACAATTTCGCAGAATATGGCCGGGAACCGCAGTGGTAGCAGAGCGGACGATTGTTGGATGTTCGCCATACGTGCCCTTTGCTGAAAGGAGGGCACAGGTCCTGCTGCTGCTCGACGGGATGCAGGTAACGATGGGGTGGTCGGGGTTCGGCAACAGGACGAAACGGTTGCGGCGCGGGTGCAGGTCTGCGCAGGGCATCGCTGTAGGACAGCACGTGCGGCTCCGATAGTGGTGCTGGTGGTGGCTGCACCTCTCGCCGAATTTCGTCACGGAGGACGTCGCCTGAAGAACGTATGCTTGCCGACGGAGCATCCAAGTGGAGCTGTCGCAGTTCTTCTCGAACAATGCTCCGCACAAGCTCTCGCAGCGCCTTATCCCCGGGACCTGGTAAGGACGTGCAGTAGTGAGCGGCCGCTTCATTTGCCTGACGGCCGTATTGAGCACTCCCTTCCTGCAATGAACGTTCCATGCTCGTAGCTTCCTTGGTGAAGGCTTCGACGGTTCTCGGAGGGTCGCACATGAGGCCAGAAAACAGCTGCTCCTTTACCCCACGCATAAGGTGCCGAACCCTTGTAGCTTCGGGCATGGCCGGGTCGGCTCGATTGAAGAGGCGGGTCATGTCCTCAATACACATGGCCACGCTCGCGTTGAACTGCTGTGACCTGGAGCGAAGGGCAATTTCAGCATTTTCTTTCGCTCGTTCGAGCTTAATGTAGCGAGCAGCTCACGGCGAACACTGCCCAGTTGGAAAGGGATGCCTCGTGGTTCTCAAACCACGTTTTCACCGAGTCTTGCAGCGTGAAATAAACATTTATCAGCTTCCACTCGTCGTTCCATTCGTTGAATGCAGCAACCCGGTCAAAACTGGCGAACCAATCTTAAACATCCTCGAACCGGTCGCCGTGGAAGGATGGTGGCGACCGAGGTGCGAGAAGGACGAACGGCGGGGCACTGCCAGAGTACGGACCTGTTTGGCTGCCAGTGGTGGAAGTCATAGCTCGCGCAGGCCTTGTCATTGGCTCAAACTCGGGTTGCAGGCCTTGCAGGCGACGGCTAGCTTTGTGGACAGGTTTGGCGTCCGCACGTCGGGGAGAAGCGTCAAGGATTACGACGGGGTCAGCGTACATGGGATGGTATCCAGCACCTCCGCCAAATGTCACCGACAAACGTAGTAAAAAGCGGGAAACACAACCGTTTACTGGGGCGAGGCTTGCCGAACCGCCGCGCTCATTCGAGACAAAAGAAGACGTTCGGCCACGTGCTGGGAGACAGGTTCGGCCACCAGGTGGAGCCGGCAGAATGTCAGCAGTGTGGCAGTATACTCTCTGGCTCGCTTCCTGCTGCTCTGCGGAGAACGGGGCTTCAGCCCGAATCTTACCAACATGCTTGCTCCGCTGCTCATAAATCAGAATGCCCTCAACTTATAACAGAGTCAGCCACTTGATTGAAATACATGAAAACGCAAATAAAACGGGAACTGGGATATACCACTGAGTGGACAACAAAGTGTCCGCAAATAAGTAGACGCTTTCACTGTGAACAAATGCGGCCAGCCATTGGCTTGCATCGGGATATGCAATGAGCGGCAGTCCTTGCCATTTCATCCAAAGCATTTCGTGCGGCGGCCCGCACCCTGAGAATGTGCTAAACAGTTTTTTTTCCTTCGTTATTGAAGTGACGTCAGATTCCCACCACGCACAGAAACAATTTTAACACGTACGCGTCAAACAACCAAGACAGACATTGCATAAGAAATTCAGTCGTGTCACTAGCTGTTACTAGCATGCTATGGCCTCCAACGTGCATCAATGCACCAGGTATGGTTAAAAGCTAGTTCGTACTGTTTGCTATACCTTCGAATAACCTTGCTACTTGCACATAATGTCACGGCAATTTATCGAGCGCGTGGGATTTTAAAATTAGTTTTTGGGAGTTCTGTATACAACGTTGGAAAAGAATTCCTGCGCTGTCAGCAAAGCAGCACAGCCAAAGCTGCGAGGCGAGGGCAAAGAGCGGTCAGGAGCGCGTGCCACGCGCTAGGCAACGACAACGTCGTCATATACTGCGTTGTTCCGCTGCTATAATAATAATATTATTAATTGATTTTTTGGGGAAAGGAAATCGCGCAGCATCTGTTTAATATATCGCTGGACACCTGCACCACGCCGTAAGAGAAGGGATAATGGAGGGTGTGAGAGAGGAAAGGAAGAAAGAGGTGCCGTAGTGGAGGGCTCGAAACTTCGACCACCTGGGGATCTTGAAGGTGCACTGACGTCGCACAGCACACGGGCAACGCATGCCTTGCGCTTTGTGCAACATCTCTCGATATTGGGTGGAACATGCTGTTATAAGATTTTGCGAAAAGCTTCGAAATGCTTTTCGCACACTGACCGGCTAACATGCAGCGGTATAGTTATTCGCTTTTAAGGAAAATAAATGGCGCAGTATTTGTCTCATATCTCGGTGGACACCGGCACCGCGCCGTAAGGGAAGGGATGAAGGAGGGAGTGAAAGAAGAAAGGAAGAAAGAGTTGCTGTAGTATAGGACTCCAGAATAACTTCGACCACCTGGGGATCTTTAACGTGCAATGACATCGCATAGCCCACGGGCGTCTTAAGCGGTTCGCCTCCATCGAAACGCTGCCGCCGTGGCTGGGATAGAACCCCCGTCTTCGTGATCAGCAACCGAACGCCGGGACCAGAGAGCCACCGCAGCGGGTTTCGCAACGCTGAGCGCCCAAGTGTTGTCATGCGCCCGAGTGCTACGGCGTCTTTCTGACTCGTGAACGCCGTATGACGTGCCGTTCCTCTCAGAAGGCCACGCATTCTTTTCTACTCCAAGTGAAGCCACTCAACTGGCTCTGCCAGTAAAAAATCAATGGGCAAATAAAAGTTGCGAAAACTGGGTCGCCGGAAATGTTTCCAAATTTAGTTTACCGATTAGTGGACGTTGTTTCCCAGGCATGTTAAATGCTATCCAGCCTCAAGTTTTTTTCACCTGTTTAGTTTTCTGCAGTAGGCAGTATACTTCAGCGGCTTGCTTTCATTTCAGCTGAGCGATATTCAGACCAGAAGACATAAGTGCGTTTATGAGCCTAAATAAACCTTTAGCTTCCTCCAGCGCCCAAGCGCTTACATACTAACGGCGTTCCGTTAATGGGGGGGGGGGCAGCGTTTACATGTTATGACGGAGCAGGGCACTGAGAACGCGGAACGCAGAAAGCAGAAATAATAATAATAATAATAATAATAATAATAATAATAATAATAATTGTTTTTTTGGAGGAAAGGAAATGGCGCAGTATCTGTCTCAAATATCGTTGGACACCTGAACCGCGCTGTATGGGAAGGGATAAAGGAGGGAGTGAAACAAGAAAGAAAGAGGTGCCCGTAGTGGCGGGATCCGGAATAATTTCGACTACCTGGGGATCTTTAACGTGCACTGACATCGCACAGCACACGGGCGCCTTAGCGTTTTTCCTCCATAAAAACGCAGCCGCCGCGGTCGGGTTCGAACCCGGGAACTCCGGATCAGTAGTCGAGCGCCCTAACCACTGAGCCACCGCGGCGGGTCAGAAATCGCCGTCTCAGAAGACGAGGCCTTTTCCACAGCCGAAGAGTATCCCGAAAACTATCACTACGAGCGTATGAGTTGTGCCGCTGTATCTTCCATCTTTTGGTAAGGCTTCTTTTTGCTTCCCAAAGGTGGCTCAGATGGTTGTCTACCACTGAGCTCGGGGCACAACCGAAAGCTTAGAGAGCGCGTAGCACAACGTATGCACACCCCTGCAACCACGCGCAGAGAAACGACGCTCGCCCTCAGTCGCATAGCTAACAACTACGCAGGCTCAGACGAGGAGCTACTGAACGAGCTCCAAAACACGTACGTGGGAGAGTGACCCCAACCACCACACCAAGTTATACGGGACCAGCTAAACCCACTCTTGACGAACCGATATCGATTGCAGAAGTATACGTTGCAGCGCTGTCTTTCAAGAACACGGCGCCCGGACCGTTTCGTATCACAAATGCCATAATCAGAAAACTGGGCACCGAAGCTTTAGAGAAACTAACGCAGCTCTTCAACGACACAGTTTGGAAGATAGGAGGGTCCATACCACCTTGATGGAAAGAGGCTGAGATCATTTTAATACCTAAGCCGGGGAATCCGAAATCCCTACAGAACCTCCGACCAACCTTGTTAACCTCCTGCCTTGAAAACTTTTCGAAAAAGTCATTCGAACACGGATTGGGAGATACTTGAGGATAATGAACTCCTACCAAATTCGATGTACGGTTTCCGACATAGGGTTTCCACGCAGGATGTATTCCTCCCGCTTCAGGACGATGTTCTCAACCCACCATCCAGAAGCATGAACAGAATCCTGCTTGCCTTGGACCTGCAGAAGGCCTTTGACAACATATCACATGACGCGATGCTCACCGGAATACAAGAGGTAGACTTTGGGGAGAGGATCTACAGGCACGTACACAGTTTTCTCGAAGACAGAACGGCGTCCATAGGGCTGGGCCACCTAAAATAGTACGAAATTCACATGACCAACAAGGGTACTCCACAGTGTTCTATACTCTCTCCACTACTTTTCAACATAGGGATGAGAAAATTGGCTCTAGCGTTGGAGGAAGACAAGAACTTGGAGTAGCCATCTACGCGTACGACGTCATCCTTTGGGCGACCAAAGGATCCTACAGCCACAGAGAAGGGACTCTACAAAGAGCGATCAACACAAGTGATGAATACGCGAGGAGGGCAGGCATGAGATGCGCACCGGAAAAATCGGAATTTATACAAATTAGACCTTAGACACCCAGCAGACGCGGTCCCCATCCTCAATCTGGAGATCAACGGAAGCCAGGTCAAAGTGCAGGAGCTCAGGGTGCTAGGCATGCTAATTCAGGAGACGGGCATCGTATCGTCAACGCTAAACAAACTCAAACACACGGCCAGGAGTGTATCGACACTCATAATAAGAATCGCCCGCAGTAAGGACGGCATGGAGGAGGACGACACTAGGAGACTGGTACAAGCCTTCGTCATCAGTCGCATTACGTACGCTCTGCCATGCCAGCTTTTACGCAGACGTGAAGCAGAGCAGGCCAACGTACTCATACTCACTGCCTACAAAGCTGCACAGGGCCTCCCTGACTGCACTTGCACAGGGCGTCTGGACAGTCTGTGTATTTACAATACACACGATGGAGATGCCGCAGCAGTCTTGATCACGCAGAGAGAGAAACTCAACTCGTCAACCCAAGGTAGACCTTTACTACAGAGACTTCACTACCCCTTGGCACCCCAATTCTGCGGGGAGGAGACGCACCAAATACCCAGACAAGACAGGGAACGCATACACCTGGACCCAATAGCCAAGAACATGCACCCCATGTTTAACGCCGGCCGCAGACGAGTGAGAGCGGTGGCACTCGAACGGTTACGCAACGAACCACGCACTCACTACACAGGCGCAACTCCCTACCCCTTAAGTATAGTGAACTGGAATACTGGTATTCTAGTTCACTATACCCTTGAGGCTGAGAGCATTTGCTGCGGTCGTCACTAGAGGGAGCCAAGCAATCACGTCGGCTACGATCCGCACCAAGAGCATGGCAGTGGCCGAAGCGGCAGCCATAGCACTAGCCATACGAGTGGCAGAGGGCAAGAGGCAATCTGCAGATGTTCTCACGGATTCGCAAGAAGCTTGCTGACTGTTTCTGACAGGCGTCCTCCCTCGGAGCGTCCAAGGCATACCGGGAACCAACCTTCGAGAAGATCACATCGTCACGTGGTGCCAAGCTCACGAATGTGTACAGGGAAACGAACGGGTGGACTGCCTGGCTCGAGGACTAATTTTCCGAGCCGCGGACACATTGACTCGGGAGGAATATCTCACACCTACGCTGCCACAAGATATCCCCGACAGACAAAGACGCGCCAGGCAGACAATGGCGCCATCCCACCCCAACCTCACACGCTGGATATCCAGGGACTGGAGATGCCTACAAACTAACACATATCCCAACATACACACACTCAGCAAAATACACCCGTCCTAATACGATGACTGCTGTCCTTGGTGCGGCGACACACCAACCCTCAAACACATCACTTGGCATTGCAATGTAAGGCCAGCAGAGGGAAATTGACCCCTCGTCACACGCAACGAACTTGAAAGGTCGTGGGGGAGCGACTCGCCCGGCAGGACCTGAGAAGCCAGCAGGCAATCTTGGACCAAGCCGAACAAGCCGCTAGAGCCAGTGGGGCCCTGGAATGGAGGCTTCACCCGCAAGAACCTAGGTCTGCTATTTCAATAAAATGTTTATTCCTCCTCCTCCACGAGCATATGAACCGTGGGACACTCGCCGCCGCCGTTCGGGGGCAGTCTTCGAAAGTGAATTGACTATTGACTATAGAAAACATGTGAGAAGCAGTTTTTCTTCAGCGAATGCTTCCAGCGCGCAGGACTGTGTGGTCACATTTACACGACAGACGGAAAAGGATTTCGCTGGTTAAGGAAAGTTAATCTGACTTTGACATCGAGTAGGGTGGGCGACAGAAAAAAATTAGGTGTGGTTAATATACTGCTGAATAGTTTATGTATTTTTATTTATTTATTTATTTATTTAACAATACTGTTAACCCTCAAGCGAGGCTCCTTACAGGGAGGGTATGAAAACTTCATAGAATATAGAATTATTCACAATTACTAAATACATCAGCAGAAGACAGTACATTCGTTCAAGCATCAAATAGCACTTTCAAGCAGATGGTCATCCAGAGATCGGTCAAATTCATGCAGATCATTCTGTTCTACAACACTCATTGGCAAGTCATTCCACATTTCAATTACATGGGGGAAGAAGGAATTTCTGAAAGCTACACTATGGGCGTAGTACGGCTGAATTATCCGACTACGATTTGTTCTAGAACTCCGTTTGCCAGGCCCTTGTATGTATGTTTCCTTTTGAATGTTTACCTGTCCTTGGAGCATCTGGAATAGTAGCTTTAGGCGATTTTTTTCTCTACGTATTTGTAATGAATCCAGGTTACAGGAAGAAAGCATATCTGTAACTGAGTCTGTCCTTCGATATCGGCAGCAAATAAAGCGTACTGCGTACCTCTGAACTCTTTCTAATTGTTTCTTTAAATAATTCTGTTTAGGACTCCATACTACTAACGCATACTCAAGGATTGGCCTCACATAGGCTTTATATGCAATTAGTCTTACATCTCGTGTAGCATTCTCCAATTTTTTTCTCAAAAAACATAACCTCTGGTGCGCTTTAGAGCACACCTCTTCTATATGTGTGCCCCAATTTAAATTTTGTGTTATTGTCATTCCTAGATACTTAAACTGAGCTACGTTTACCAAACACTCGTCACCAATGAAATATGGGAACGAAAGAACAGATTTCTTCGTTGTAATGTGCATGTACGTTGATTTCGAATAATTTATTTCCATGTTCCATTTTTTGCACCATTCGCTTAATGCCTGTAAAGAGTTGTTATTCTAAGCCGGTCTTCCGTGTTTCTAACTGTGGAATAAATTAAACAGTCTTCTGCGAATAGCTTCAGTCGTACATTTGGTTCCATGACAGCAGAAATATTGCCGCGAAGCTTGCTTCTTGTCTGATCTTCTTATCGCGGCAGGCACGCCGCATTATCAATTTTCTGGGACGCGAGACGCGACCAGAGTTATCTCGATTTTTCCTAGCCTCGCGCAAGTGTGCCTACTATGTTCTGGAACTTTCCTTGCCGCCTTTAAAATCGAGCACGGCTAAGAGCGGGGGGCATTCTGTTAGTTGACGACCGCCGAGCACGTTCGCTGCTATCGCCGCCGCTGAGTTTTCAGAGCTGTCCTTAGTGGGCGCAAGCCAGCCTATTAAAGTATTCTCTTACGAGCTGCTCTGTGCCTTCCTCAAGACCGGACCCCAGTCGGTGCTACGTGACCCCGGCGGAGTTCCCGTCACCACATCGTGACATCTGGTGGAGGTGCTGGGTAGATGCACCCAACCCAACCTGGAAGATCCACCGTAGAGAACGAGAGCCAAGAAGATCCCGAGGTACGACACAGCCGCCGTCTTCAAGGCCTGCAAGCTCTGCACGGATTACTACCGGATCCTACTCGACAACGACAACAAGCTCCAGCGCCCACCATGACCGAGCAAGCGACGTCCACCCCTGTCATGCTCCACCAGCCACGGGTGCCTCCAACCTTCCACGGCTACCCTGGCGACGACCCGGAAGATTGGATAGATAACTTTGAGCGCGTGGCTACATTTAACAGCTGGGAAGATGACATGAAGCTCCGCTATGTTTTCTTTTCCCTTGACGGTCCTGCAAGAACGTGGTACGAAAACCACGAGACTACCTTGAAGACCTGGAAATTATTCAAGTCTGAAGTCGTGAAGGCGTTTACTAACATTCTCCGGAAGGAAAAGGCGCAGATGCTGCTGGACTCACGGATGCAGCACCCAAACGAAACTGTCAGCATGTACGTCGAAGAAATGCAGCGTCTTTTCCGCCGAGCTGACCCGAATATGACGGAGGAGAAGAAAACCGGATATCTAATGCGGGGCGTAAAGGAGTCTCTTTTCGCTGGCCTCGTACGAAATCCGCCCAAGACTGTCGCCGAATTCGCCGAAGAAGCGTCAACGATTGAGAAGACCCTGGACGCCCGCACAAGGCAGTACAACCGACCACCGCAGATCTGCTCCAGCTTTCCGGACACGACGACTACAACCAGCGACTTGCGGGAGATCATCCGTGAAATCGCCCGCGAAGAACTACGCCGGCTGCTGCCATTATCTTCCCAACCTCAAGTAGCGAGCCTGACGGAAGTCGTCCGTGAAGAAGTGCGGCATGCGCTTGGCTCCCCTTCTGCGACGACTGAACCTCAAGCTCCAGCCATGAGTTACGTCGCTGCAGTACGCAAGCCCGCGCCTCGACGTGCCACCCCAAGCCCTATTCGACGTGAGCCAGCAGTGCTGGACCGCCGCCCTCCGGGCCCCGCCCACCCGACCTACGAACAACGTTCGGGCCCAAGGAAATGCGACACCTGGAGAACCCGTGACAACCGTCCGCTGTGCTTCCACTGCGGTGAAGCCGGTCACGTCCTGCGTCACTGCCCGTTCCGACGCATCGGTCTTCGCGGATTCGCCTTTGACACACCACGACCACGCTTCAGCCAACATCCACAAGAAATCGACGACTACCTGCGCCGCGACGAATACGTGTCGAGCCGATTTTCCCGCTCACCCTCGCCGCGAGCCTCGCGCTTCACGTCGCCCTGCCACAGCTACGCAGCGGCTGTGCGAGGAAGGTCCCCCAGCCCCCGTAAGGGAAACTGAAAACAGCAACCTTAGGAGGTGAGGTTGCTTCCCGGCAAAAAAACGAAGACCCTCCAACGACGAGAACTCACGGCGACGCCGCACCGACGACGACACGACGCAACTTAGAGACCCCCAGGCCACCGACATCGACAAGCCCCTGCAGCCGCAGTCGCAATAACCGACCAAGCCGTGACCCGACGCCGAAAGTTACGTGCAACGCAAGAGCAAGGACTTCCGATCTAGAGGTGACTGTCGACGGCCGAAACGTTACTGCTCTAATCGACACGGGAGTTGACTATTCCGTGCTGAGTGGTTCCTTCGCCGACCGGATCAAGAAAGTGACGACGACTTGGGATGGCCCGCAGATACGCACAGCAGGCGGACACCTCATCACGCCATCAGGAAGGTGCACTGCGAGACTGACTGTCAACGGACACACATATCCGACAGTATTCGTCGTACTTCAGAAATGTTCCCGTGACGTCATTCTGGGGATGGACTTCTTGACACAGCACCGCGCAGTCATCGACCTCAAGTCCAAGTCCATCACGCTTTCGACGGACGAAGCTTTACCTCCGAAAACGACCCCAGAGCAGTCAAAGGCCCTCAGTGTTCTCGATGAAGAACTAACCATCCCACCCCGGTCCAGCGTCATCGTCCCCGTCTGTGCAAGAAATTTCGAAGACGCAGAAGGCATCATCGAGGGAAACACGCAGTTGCTCTTAGACAGACGACTTGGCGTCGCAAGAGGCATCGCTCATTTGCGGCATGGAAAAACCGAGGTACTGGTCACGAACTTCAGCGAAGAATACCGACACCTCAACAGAGGCACTACAATTGCGTTCTTGGACGAAGCAACTGATTTACTGGACGCCTTCATCATCTCCGACGAACCTGCAAATGACAGCCTAAAGCAAGACCATGCTCCCACGTTCACCATCAACCCAGCATTACCCCGGGACCGACAAGAGAAAATCACCCTTCTTCTTCAAAGTTACAGCGAATGTTTCGCCTCGTCATCAAAGGTGCGACAAACGACGATAGCCAAACATCGAATTATAACCGACGAACACACCAGACCTCTCCGCCAAAGGCCTTACCGTGTGTCGCCGCGAGAACGACAGGCCATCCGGGACCAAGTAGAGGAAATGCTTCGCGACGACGTCATCCAACCTTCGAAGAGCCCATGGGCGGCACCGGTCGTTCTAGTGAGAAAGAAAGACGGTGCTCTTCGATTCTGCGTCGATTATCGGCGACTGAACAAGATTACGAAAAAAGACGTCTACCCCCTCCCGAGGATCGACGATACTCTGGACAGGCTCTGCCACGCCAAGTATTTCTCGTCGATGGATCTCAAGAGTGGATATTGGCAGATTGAAGTCGACGAAAGAGACCGGGAAAAGACTGCCTTCATCACACCGGACGGACTGTACGAGTTCAAAGTCATGCCATTTGGGCTTTGCTCCGCACCCGCAACTTTCCAAAGGGTAATGGACACAGTGTTGGCAGGCCTCAAGTGGCAAACCTGTCTCGTCTATCTAGACGACGTTGTAGTCTTCGCAGCGAGCTTCGAGGAACACCTCCGGAGGCTGAAGGCAGTACTCGACGCAATCAAGTTATCCGGACTTACCCTGAAGCCTGAAAAGTGCCGGTTTGCCTACCACGAACTATTGTTTCTCGGCCACATCATCAGCAAGGACGGCGTGCGCCCCGACCCGCAGAAGACAGCCGCCATTGCCAATTTCCCGCAGTCTCATCACAAGAAGGCGGTCCGCAGATTTCTGGGATTGTGTGCTTATTACAGACGCTTTGTGAGGAATTTTTCGCGCGTCGCGGAACCTCTGACCAAGCTCTCCAAGGCAGACGTACCATTCACATGGAATTTGGCACAAGCGGAAGCCTTCAACGAACTTCAGCGTCTCCTGCAGTCTCCACCGGTGCTAGGGCACTTTGACGAAAATTTATGGAGCAGTATTGTATGTTGCACAGAATCGAAACCTTTGCGTAGGTCAAGAAAAATTCCAACAGAAAAAAAGCTTAGTTTCAAAATTGTTCATTATAGAGTTTTTAATATCTAACAGAGCAGATTCTGTTGATTTACCGGCCTGAAAGCCATACTGTTGGGGGCAGATAAGATGTTTAGCTTGTAAGAAATTGTTTAGTCGCCTATACAGTACACGCTCAACTAACTTCGAAAACAGTGGCAGTACCGAAATAGGACGGTAATTATTTGGGTCATTTTTGTTGCCTCCTTTGAATAAAACGGTAACGCGGGCGACTTTCAATTTGCTAGGGAATACACCAGAAAGTAGCATTCTGTTACAAATATGAGTAAGAGGGCCAGCAATAATATTTACAGCACATTTGATAGGAAAAGCAGCAACTTCGTCAACTCCAGGTGAGCAGGTGTTCCTAAATGAATTAATGATAGAAATAACTTCATCCACTGAAGTTGGGGACAAAAATATAGATTCAGTACTGCAAGAGGGTAAGTATGAGTCGACAGACCGGGTTGAATGACAGCTAGCAGAAGGTCGGTATGCTCCGGCAGCTAAAAAGTGTTCATTCAGCATATTGGCAAGTGAAACTCCAGCATAATTCACCCCATTGACTTTCAGCTCAGAGGGAAGACAATTCTTCCTGTTCCCTACAATAACGTTAATACCTTGCCAAAGTAATTTAGGATTGTGTAAGATTGACGAAAACTTATTATTATAGAAAAAAGATTTAGCTTTCTTTAGATCTGAGTTTAATTTATTTCGAAACTTCTTAAACTTAACTAAATCATCCGGGCATCGCGTTTCCAAAAAACGAAAGAACATTTTGTTCTTTTCTTTAATTTGTTTCAAAAGTGCTCCTGTCATCCATTCTTTTCTAGCCTTTCTATGTTTTTTTATAGTTTGAGTTGGGAACGCGGCGTAATAGCATTCAAGCAGCTTCTGAATAAATATATCATAAGCACGGGACGAGTCATTTTCACCATATACATCTACCCAATTAATTATAGACAACAAGTGACAAAATCTGGAGATGCTCTTTTCATCATTAACTCTACGAGCGTGAACGGGTTTATTCAATTTGGTCGTATCAGGAAAAAGTGAAAAGAAAGGCAAGTGATCACTAATACCAGAAGAAAAACACCGGATATGCAACTCTGAGGTGGGAAATTAGTGAAGCACAAATCAATTAATGTTTCAGAGTGCAAGGATATGCGAGTAGGCAATTCAATAGTATTGTCACAACCAGTAGACAGCATTATTTCATTTAAATTAATCTTCAGAGCGTTATCCTCCAAAAAGTTAATATTGAAGTCACCTAGCACAACGATACGCCAGTTGTTTTGGTTTGCAAACTTCAGAAAACAATCAATGAAGCGAAAAAAATTGTCAGAATTTCCTTGAGGGGGCGATACACAACCATAATAGCAACTCTATGAAAAACAATGCAGACAGTTTCAAAATCAGTACAAACAAGTGAATAATCCGACAAGACCTCAAAGCACAAATAATTTTGCACATATAAAGATACACCACCACCACGTTTTCCATCTCGAAATACTGAAATGGGTTTGTAACCAGGAAACTCGCTGACATTTGCATTTGAGGTAAACCATGTTTCAGTGAAGGCAATAAGGTCAAAATTAAAGTTCAGTTTAGTTAATTCAGCTTCTACTTCTTCTGATTTATTTTTTAGGCTTTGACAGTTCAAGTGGTAAAGAGATAGTGTGTTGCGAGGATTGTAAGCACCGTCCTTTAGAAAGTCGGTGAATGACTCGGCAGTAAAATAAGCCATTGTTGAGCAGGCGTACTACGCAGACTCGCAGCAACAGTGATTAAACCATCTTATCAATGTCCTCCTCACAAGCGATCCTGATGGCTCGTGCACCAGGTTGCTTTCGAGCGTAGATCTTTCCTTCCTTAGACCAGACGAAAGCGTACTTCATTTCCTTAGCCTTCATTTTAGCGAGCCACAGTAAATTCCTGCTAGAAGCCGTCAGGTTATCAAAGAATCGAATGTCATCTTCGCATTCTTTGCGCTTTGAAATCCAGTCTGTTTTTGTGGATCGGTTGGCAAAACGGATCAAAACCACAGGCACCTTGTCTGGTTGAGATGGAAGGCGGTGTAGCCCTTCAATGTCCTTTGCAACAAGTGTGGGCAAGTCAAGCTTCACAGCAAGGCTGTTTACTTTGCTCAGTAAATCTTCACCATCTGTCACAGGTATTCCATGTATTTCCATGTTTTGCCGCCTACTGTACTGGCTCAGATCGTTCAATTCCTGACGCAGTTTTCGAATTTGCTGCCCGTCCTGGTTTGCCTCAATGTCGTCAACTCTCTTACGCAGGAGCTCGATTTCCTTGTCATGCCTATTAGATACTTCGAGCAATTTGTCATGCGTGTCAGACATATGTTGTAAAGACATTTCAATGCTTTCAAGCGAACTATTCGACCACTGAAAAGGAGTGCCTTGCGATCGTCTGGGCTACATCGAAGTTCCGTCCCTACTTGTATGGACGCCCGTTCAAGGTTGTGAGCGACCACCATGCATTGTGCTGGCTGGCTAACTTGAAGGGCCCCTCTGGCCGTCTCGCTCGATGGAGCTTGCGCCTCCAAGAATTCGACGTCACGGTGGTCTACAAGTCTGGGCGAAAGCACTCCGACGCTGACTGCCTGTCACGAGCCCCTGTCGACACGCCGCCAAAAGACGATGACGACGACGCTTTCCTTGGACTGCTAAGTTCCAGCGACTTCGCACGACAGCAGCAATCTGATCCTGACCTACAGCGCCTGCACGAGTATCTTGAGGGGAAGTCTCCTTCACCTCCTGCCCTCTTCAGGCGTGGACTATCGTCCTACTGTCTGCAACAGGGAATCGTCGTGAAGAAGAATTTCTCACCGAACAAGGCTGCCTACCTTCTCGTCGTCCCGAAGAGCCTTCGGCAAGAAATTCTGCAGGCTTCGCATGACGAACCAATGGCTGGCCACCTCGGGTTTACTCGCACCCTCCGCCGAATCCGAGAGAGATATTACTGGCCTCGTCTATCCTCCGACTTCGCGCACTACGTTAAGAGTTGTCGTGAATGCCAACGCCGGAAAACGCCACCGAAAAGACCAGCAGGGTTCCTGCAGCCGATTCGACCGCCATCAAGACCTTTCCAGGAGGTCTGTATGGACCTACTTGGCCCCTTCTCAACATCAACGACGGGCAACAAGTGGATTATTGTGGCGACCGATTATCTCACCAGGTACGCCGAAGCAAAGGCCCTCCCGAACGGCACAGCAGCAGAAGTCGCCAAATTCTTCGTCGAATCCATTCTTTTACAACACGGCGCCCCGAAATACTGATAACAGACAGGGGGACAGCGTTCACGGCGGAGCTAACCCAGGCCATTCTGCAGCACAGCCATACAAGTCACCGGAGAGCAACTGCGTACCATCCGCAGACAAACGGGCTTACAGAACGCCTGAACAAGACCATCGCCAATATGCTTTCTATGTACGTAGACGCAGAACACAAGACGTGGGACGTCATTCTTCCCTATGTGGTGTTCGCCTACAACACCGCTGTGCAAGAGACCACCCAAATGACACCATTTAGTCTCGTCCACGGGAGGGAGGCCACGACCACACTCGACGCCATGCTGCCCGACGTTACCGACGAAAGTAACCTCGACGTCGCCGCCTACTGCAGCGCGCAGAACAAGCTCGACGACTTGCCCGTGAGAGAATACAAGACCAGCAGCGCACCGACGCCCGACGCTACAATCTTCGAAGACGCGCAGTGCAATACAAGCCAGGCGATAGAGTTTGGGTTTGGACGCCGATTCGCCGCCGCGGACTGAGTGAAAAACTTCTGCGCCGCTATTTCGGCCCGTACAGGATTCTTCGAAGGCAGACTGGGTAATCTGGACTATGAAGTCGTCCCTGACGGAGTTACAGCATCCCAGAGACGCCGCACATGCTCAGAAGTTGTCCACGTCGCCCGTCTGAAGCCTTACTATTCGCGCTAATGACTCTTTGAGTTTACATTATGAGTATTTATTTTGTATGCTCTGTATCTTTATGTCCGTTATCCCTGTTTTTAAGCATCGGGTCGATGCTTCTTTAAGAGGGGAGTAATGCCGCGAAGCTTGCTTTTTGTCTGATCTTCTTATCGCGGCAGGCACGCCGCATTATCAATTTTCTGGGACGCGAGACGCGACCAGAGTTATCTCGATTTTTCCTAGCCTCGCGCAAGTGTGCCTACTATGTTCTGGAACTTTCCTTGCCGGCTTTAAAATCGAGCACGGCTAAGAGCGGGGGGCATTCTGTTAGTCGACGACCGCCGAGCACGTTCGCTGCTATCGCCGCCGCTGAGTTTTCAGAGCTGTCCTTAGTGGGCGTAAGCCAGCCTATTAAAGTATTCTCTTACGAGCTGCTCTGTGCCTTCCTCAAGACCGGACCCCAGTCGGTGCTACGTGACCCCGGCGGAGTTCCCGTCACCACATCGTGACAATATCATTAATATACACCAAAAATAACAACGGTCCCAGAACAGAACCCTGTGGAACTCCTGAAAGAACTGCTAGTGAGGCGGACACATGACCATCCATTTTGACCACCTGGTTACGATTTCCTAAGTACGCTTTAATCCATTTTACAATATTCATATTAATTTCAGCTCTTTCCAGTTTAAAAACTAATTTATTGTGTGGCACCTTATAAAAGCTTTGGCAAAATCTACAGCGATTATGTCAATTTGCTGCTTCGCATCAATCGTCATTGCCAAATCGTGAATTGTCTCTACAAGTTGTGTAGTGGTGGAAAGGCCTGCTCGGAATCCGTGTTGGTGAGGGTAAAGTAAACAGCTTGTTTCTAGGTGCTGAAAGACATTCTTCGCTATAATATGTTCCATAAGTTTGCAAGAAATCGATGTAAGAGGTATTGGGCGGTAGTTATTTACAAGAGTTCGGTTGCCTCCTTTAAACACCGGAATTGCTAGTGCATTGCGCCAATCTCGTGGTACACAATGGGTGTGCAAGGATTTTTGAAAAATAAGTTTAAGGTATCGTGAGGCCCACTCGGCATATCTTCGGAGAAACTGGGTTGGTATGTTGTCTGGTCCATTGGCCTTTTTAACATCCAAATTGAGGAGCTGCTGAAATACGCCCTCCTGCGAAATTATGACGTCATTCATTCGGCTAGGCAACAAGCGTTCTGAACTAAGGTCTATGTCATCTTTGGTTGCGGTGAATACGGACTGGAAAAAGTGATTAAAATGATCTACTATATGCTCCTTTTTTATCAGTACCTGGTTTTCGTGCTTAATCTCCTGTATTCTCTCCTTCCTATCACTAAAGTATCGCCAGAACTTTTGCGGTGTCATTTTGAGGAAGCGGCTAAGCGTTTCATCGAAAAACTTTTTTTTAGCTTCTTTCAGCGCCTGCTTCAGCTCAGCACGAAGTCGCAAAACATGAATACGTTTATTTTTCCTTTTACGTAGTCTTTTTATTTTACGTTTCATATGAATTATGTCCCTGGTGATCCAGGGGCTTCGGTGCTTCGTCTTTTTAACACGAGTTGGGATATACCTGTCAACGCAGTGTTGTATAATTTTCTTAAATTGCTGCCACAACTCTTCTGCTGTTTTGGAATCATAGTCAATTTCAAAATCATCAGAAGCAGATTCCAGGTAGTCAAGAATGGAGGTGTCGTCCGCACGCTCATAATCCTTAACGCGCACAGGGATATAAGGCTTTGAACACTCGCTGATTCTAAGCGGTAAGGAAACAATAATCATCTTGTGGTCAGAGACACCATCTTCAACGTTAACGGTGTGTTCTTTTATATTATTTGACAGGAACACCAAGTCCAACAATGACTGCGAATCGGGCGTTATTCTTGTATCCTCTTGCACAATTTGTTTTAGGTTATACGCGAACATAATTTCTAATAGTTTCTCTCCGTTAGACGAATCAGGACCAACAGAACATAGGCGTTGCCAATTTATGTGTGGTAGGTTAAAATCGCCAGTCATTATTAGTCTCGTGTTCTTTTTCATATTCGCACATAAAAAAGTGTTTACTTCATCAAAGAACTCGGGTGAAGCAGAGGGCGCGCGGTAAACAGCTCCAATCATGTAAGCAACGTTGTAAAACTTTATCTTGCACCAAACTGTTTCAACAACATTACAATCCATCACTACTGCAGATAAAGAGTTTTTTACTATGATGCAAACGCCCCCACCACGTGTGTTCCGGTCTTTTCTAAACATTATATAGTCCGGAGGAACAATGCAGTCAGAAGAAATATTGTTATTCAACCAGGTTTCTGTTATTATTACAACATGCGGACTTTGTGAAAGCAGCAAGTATTCTAACTCTGTAGTCTTATTTACAATGCTACGCGCATTCAGACTTAAAAGGCGCAGCTATATCTGCGATGACGTGTCCGACGTCGCATTCTTGATTGAGGAATCAAGGTCATCTGGGCTGCCTGGCTCATCTGACTGGTGCTGTTTGAAATTATCAGCCTTATCTCCGCGGCCTGTAGACAGCAGACAGCGTTCGTTTCAGCTGTGATCCCAGATATAGGTTTGATTGTTTACGCGAAGTTTATCATGGATAAGGAAGACCTTTGCCTTCTTAGCCCTGTCTGCTGCCGCACTGTTCCATAGTTTTCGGCGTACTTCTACAGTTTCTTTGGCATAGTCAGGGCTAATACGCCAAGAAGTCCCTTTCAGCTTTGTGCCTTTCTTCAGGAGACTCTCCTTTTCTCTGGAATCGTAGAATTTAAGAATAATTGGCCTACATTTCTGTGGTTGGCCTTGACCAAGGCAATGAATTCGTTAAACTGTGTCAACCTGCATGCCCATAGTTTTCCGAAATATATTCTCTACAACAAGTTCCTTCAGTATTGATTCTGTTTCCGTTTCAGTGTCTGTCTCAGTTTCAGTGACGCCAAATACTAGTAAATTGTTACGTCGGCTTCGGTTCTCATAATCGATAAGCTTTGCAGCCTGCTGTTGGACTATTTCTTCTAACTTACAAATCCTGTTATTCATCGCGTCAAATGTATATTACAAGTGTATATTTCTTCTCCCCTATCCTCTCTTCCTGTCCCCTCACCTCTTTCATTTCATTTCCCCATTCTGCCTGCTATCCTTTGTTTCTGCTGCCCCAGCTCAGGTGCTCAGTATTGATGGAAGATACCGGGGCAGCAACAATCTTTTCCTTCCTTTTTATTATTATTTTAATAACAAAACATTTACTACTGAACCTAGTTAGAGAGCGAAAGCTGTGGTGTATCGGGCGTGTAAAAGAGGGTGGTGTATAAAGGAGGGAGTGAAAGAAGAAAGTAAGAAAGAGCTGCTGCAGTTGGGGGCTCCGCAATAATTTCGACCACCTGGGGATTATTAACGTGCACTGACATCGCAAAGCACACGGGTGCCTTCGCGTTTAGCCTCCATTCTGATTAGGCCCCGCCACGGTGGCTCAGTGGTTAGGGCGCTCGACTACTGATCCGGAGTTCCCGGGTTCGAACCCGACCGCGACGGCTGCGTTTTTATGGAGGAAAAACGCTAAGGCGCCCGTGTGCTGTGCGATGTTAGTGCACGTTAAAGATCCCCAGGTGGTCGAAATTATTCCGGAGCCCTCCACTACGGCACCTATTCTTCCTTTCTTCTTTCAGTCCCTCCTTTATCCCTTCCCTTACGGCGCGGTTCAGGTGTCCAAAGATATATGAGACAGATACTGCGCCATTTCCTTTCCCCCCCAAAAAACCAATTATTATTATTATTATTCTACGGACGCCGCTGAAGGGGCAATCGTGTTTCAGATCCTCGCTCGGTTGCAAAAGAAAGCTGTAGTTTTGTATATAGGGAGTGATACATACTTTCATGGAATTCTGGACGACACGCGTGTGTTATGATGCGTTGAACATACTGCAAGTTTCTTTGAATCTGACTCAGGGAACGCAGATTAACTGTGTCGCTCTAAACCAGTCCGAATTAGTCATTTTAAAAGGATAGCTGTCTGTAGCACCAGGGTCTTTAATACTCTGTTGCTGATAATAAAAGTTCTGCGCAACGCCATATGGGAGAGCTCTGCACTCCATACAGAGTGACCAAGCCGCAGTGCCATGTAGTACGGAGGGCCCAGACGATTAAAAGGAAGACCGGCAAACTCAATACCAAGCCTCCGAGATCACCATTTTTTGTTGTCCTTTAAAGGATGTACGAAGGCACTTTGAAAGCGTAGACATTCTGCATAATTTGGGCTTGACAAAAATAAACGAGTAAGCTGTGTTTCTTAACTGCACACAACTCTGTGATTAATTTTTATTCTTCTTACTTCGTGACACCCCTGACAAAGCGGTCTGCTTCCATGTTCCCGAATTCTTTCAAAGCTGCTAATACCCAGCCGACTCTGACGCGCTGCGGCGACTGAGTGTATTTGGCGCTCGACGGCTGAGCCCAAGGCCGCACGAGTGGATCGCGGCCGCGGTGGTCGTCCATATACTGCGCGATCTCCAGAGCACGTTAACGAACCCCCAGGGGATAGCAATTAATCCGGAGCCCTCCTCAACAATGTATTCCCTCATAGCCTACGTGCAGCTTCTCTTAGATAATAAGGAGTCCAAAATAAAATTATGAAGGACAGAGGTGTGAAGAAGACGACGTGGATTAACCGAAGAATAAAGAAGATGAAGAAGCATTCGGTGAGGTGGAGAGATATGATGATGGGTGAAGAAGGATTCGGTGAGGTAGAGAGAGATGACTGGTGGAGAAGTGAAGGAGAAGACGACAAGGCTTACGTGGACTAAACCCAAGGCTATAAAAGTTCGAGGGAGAGCAAGGCATGTTTGGGAAGAACAGAGAAGCGGAGGCTCCGGCGGGTCAGGGACGCATCGGCTGGAAGAGAGCGACGCCGGCTACTGCTTCGGTAAGCTCGCGTTCTACGGCTTCGCATCGTGAACTTCCTGCAGTGCCTTAGCCTGTTCCGGGGAGTCGACGGAGGACGCTACCACCTGCTCCGGCAAGGGGTGTCTCCAGCGCTTTTGCCACTCATCCGGATGGTGCCTCTAACGCCAACAACACCGGCATCACCTCCTCGGGCGCTTGGACCGGCAGCTTACACAACGCAGCCAGCGACGCCGCCTGCGACGCCAGCCCAAGCTCGTCGAACGCCATCTCGACGCCGGCTACTGGATCCATACAACGCCGCAGCCGCACCGAACCAACCGTGAGCATGAACGCCGACCACTAACTGTACAATGCTAATAGTAGATGCTGGTAGCAGTGTTCTCGGGTCGTGCGTATTTTTATTCTTTGTGTTAGTTTTGTTTGTTTTGTGTTCTAGTGTGTGTGTCACGTAGGGTGTATTAAATGTGCATCTGTGTGGGTACACCTGTCGCCTAATCCATTCTTTCGGACCGAGTGTTCTCCGGGGAGATCCGTGACGCAGCTTAGGAACTCTAAACCTCACCACTACCAATCTGACGCCCCTGGCACTGGCTGATTTTGTGCCTGAATGAAACTTTGGTATTAGTTTAGTGACAAATCAGAAATTCGGCATTAAGACTGCTTACGTATGAGAATGCGAAAGCATTACTGTCCCTGGGTGAATTGACACCCACGAACCCAAACACGCGCGCGCGAATGGCACCACCTGGAACGCTGTACTACGAACGGGGCATCACATTTTGTAGGAAAGTTGGTTTTAGAGCAAAGCTCCACTTCATGCATGCAAAGCTGAAAGTGAAATGACGGTTGGATTTGACCTCTAACTGGAGGCTCGCCGCAGGTGTGGCTGTGACGTCATACCACGTGACTTGTCGCGGCTGTTACCGCTCGTTCCGCCGCTGCGACGCTCTCGCCACTTGTGTCACGTGACTAACCACGTGATTCGCTCTTGCTGAATAATGGCCAGCGCTCGCCGCCTAGACACCACACAGACATGGAGCTAGAACCGTTCACCGGGGCGAGTTATTCGACTGAGCATTGGTGGCCCCGGGCTGCTTCTAGCGATCCCTACGACAAAGAGCGTAAGGAAGCTGCGTTGGCTAGAGATAAGTCGCGAATGCAAACTCGTCGAGTTGATGAAACCGATGAAGAATGGACAGCGTACAGCCGACCAAATCTTTAGCTGGCGTGCGTGACTGCCGAGGTTTCCCTGCTACTGCAGCTTATGACGCTTATGGTACGGCTGTTGCTGCCTCATAGAGTCACTGAATACGTTTTAAAACCTATACAGTGACTCTACTGCCTCACTGGACTAGTGCGACCGCAGCGCCACTCGGCGCCAATGGTCGTGGAGGTGCCATGGTCGAAGACCCGCGCCAGTCTGGCAACCGAAGCAAGTTTCAGCAATGTTGACATTGAGACAGCAAAGCTAATACCGGGGCCAGTTGGTTTATCATTATGCGAACGTACACGCTATAAACGACAGAAGACAACACACACACTCACAAGCGCAAACTAACAACTGCATGTTTGTTTGCGCTTGTGTCGTGTGTGTGTTGTCTTCTCGTGTCGCTTATAGCGCGTATGTTCGCACATTGAGCCACTTGACAAAAAATGAAAAACGACATGTCGCAATGCGACCTGTTGGGCTGATTACTGGATTCTAATACAAGAACTGAATGCTAAACGTGAGTGATTAAAGGCTCTAACCCCCTCAGTGTGAGTAAATATTTTCACGTCATTGCGGACAAGGATGAGGGCGCGCAAGGAGACGTTAGTTCTTACGTCGCTAAGAGATTGCTGCCGAATGGGCAGCGTACAAATTGCAAAATGCCATCTCTACGTCGTCAAGGCATTCGTGTCCGAGGTGTTCCAACACTTCGTGACGTATTCTGTTGGCGCCGACACCCGCTCCAGATCAGGCTTGGCCAGCTACTCCGAAATGCGGCCGGTATTCCAACCCGCAACCTCCTGCTCAGGAACGGAATGCCATGATATGGCCGGATTTGGCCATCGTAAAACATGCAAATGCCGAGTAGTGGCGCCAACTCCCACCTTTTCACACTGCCCGCAGAGAGTCTCGCAGAGGGACAGATGGTAGCGCCTCCAGGCTTGTTGCGGAGGAACAGTCTGTGACAGGGACCTGCAGATGGTTTGGTGCTACAACATGTGTGCGGGGGTTTAACAGGCGGGAGGTGAAGGAGAAACAGAAGGCACTTTATTCAGGATGCGTCGCTCAGCACATACGAGCACCCAGATTCGGTAAGGCAAGCAGCGTTTCGTCGTACCAGCACCTCGTCTCTCGGCATCTCCGAAGGCTCACCACCGACACCAAGAACGAAACTACGCGTCTGCAGCGTTGCTGTTGCTGTGGCCGATGTTTATTGTTGTTCCTCCAACGATAGATGTCATTCTTATTGTCATCGGCGATAAACATCTGAAGCGTTTGCAGGCAGCGAAGCGAAGTTCTGACAAAAGTGGAAAGCAGACCACACGAGACAATATATAGCAGACGAATGCACGAAACTGTGCGTTATAAGCCACTCCTTTAGCTATCTGGATAGCAGATTGTTCTTGTGGGCAAGTTCATTTCGAGGGAAGCTGAAACTGCACAATTAGGACGAGGACAAGAGGCAAATAAGCAAATGCCCGTGGTGTCGTACTCTTTTCCTAATCGCGCGGTCTAAACTACATCTGTCGAGAGTTTGGACCTTTAAGGCCCCTCGGCGGAGGCAACATACGACTTTAGCCCCAGCTTCCTGTAGACGGCACCTCCAGCCTGACCTGACCGGGGGAAATCGGCAGTCGCCTTTTCCAGTCCTCCTCTCCATCTTTTACTTTCCTATCTTCTTCCTGACTACTCTCCTGTCTCCTCCTCGTTTCCCGGCTTTTTTCCTTTTTTCATGAGCGGATAGGGTTAACCTTGTGTGGCGAACTACCCTGGGTATCGAAATATTTGGTTATACTTGAGGTGTACAGCTGGCATGGGCAGGACTTGGGTGCAAGTTCCTGTCCCGTCCCCTTGTTGAGATCCGTGGTGGGTGGCTGGCACCGTGACTAAAAACTAAATCTTTTTATGGCTCCCCTACATTACAAATCTTATTGCTCTCTAAAATGAGGGCGGAACGATGATGATTTTTTTCAAAAAAGAAAAGTGGCACTCCCAAAATTTCATGTCAATCATAGAAAACGTGAAGAAAAACAAGAAAGACTGATTTCCCCGTTTCTGGTAGCAAAGTGCCTGAAAGATATCTTGGGCTTTGGGTGCAATTTAGGTATCAAAAACGGCTAGTGGCGACTTACTGCTCGAACTACGTGACACCGTCCAGAACTCGAAACTTGCAAACATTGTATCGATAGGGGAGATTCCTGTCTCCATCACCTCACAGCGATCTTTGAACACAGTCCGCGACGTCATATCAGAAATTGATTTTGTTCACCTCTCTGAAAAAAAAAATGCTTGAAGGTCTTGCCGACGAAGATGTCATAAATGTTCAGCGGATAAAGATCCGGAAGGATAACAAGGAAGTAGATACGAAACACATGATCCTCACTTTCAACAGCAACAAAACACCTGAGAGCATTGAATTCGGGTACCTGAAAATAAATGTAAGGCCATATATACCCAACACACGCAGATGTTTCAATTGGCAGAGGTTCGGCCATGGCTCACAGAGTTGTCGCGGCAAAACTTGCGCGAAGTGCTCTTTTTTTAATAGCGTTGTTTATTGCCTCTGGGCATAAGGGGGGTTAGGAAGAAAAGAAAGTAAAGAAAAGAGTGGGTGGGTGTTAAATAAAGAAGGAAAGATGTGCCGATCTAATGAAGGCGAGGAGGCGAAGTGCTCTTCGAAGGACAACCAGTCAGATGAATGTGTTGCTGCCCCGCGGTGCACAAATTGTGAAGGAGACCATGCTGCATACTAGAGGGCTTGCCCGTCCTTGAAGAAAAAAAAAAGAAATAATTACTCTGAAAACCACTGAAAACATTTATTTCAAGGAAGCAAGAAGGCAATACGCCGAAACAAACAGATTCTCCTTCACTGCAAAAACAAACTTCGCCGATGTGGTGCGTGGGCGCGGCGCATCACATCAGGCTTCGGCATCTGTCCAGGCCACAAGCAGTGGGCCTATGGCAGGGCCATCCGCGCCCCCTGCAGGAGTAGCTGACACTACTCCGCCAACCGCAAAGCAGGTTGTGCAGATCCCCGGGTCAGCGGGCCCCAAGATCTCTTCCCACAGGTCGAGGTCGAACTAAAAAGTCAGCGTGCATCCTGTACGGTCGTCCAGCGCGTCTGCAGAGGCGATGGACACGACCCAGGGCAGCCCAGTGTCGTTCACGTCGGACGGACGGCGGAGGTCTTGGGAACGATAAAAAAATCTGAGGCTCCGAGTCACGCGGTCAAATCAAAGTTAATCTAATTTTATCTGCACACACGCACACAACATTAAAATGGCTTTCTAATACACTGGAACTGCAGAGCTCTTGTAAATAACTATAACGACATAAAAGACATTTTAAGCCCAATTTCTTCTATTCTATTTCTTTATGTGTGCAGGAAACCAATCGAGGCCCTCAGCACACAAAGGTGCTAAAGAAGTATACTGTCTTCCGCCGTGACCGAGAGGGGGCGAGCAGACTCTCTGGCGGCGCAGGAATCATTGTGCAACCTGGAGTAGCAGCTTGCGAGATAAAACTGAAAACTAGATTCGAAGCCGTAGCAGCCACTGCGGTTGGTTACAGAACCATTATACTTTGTAGCATATATCTCCAGCCCCATCTCGAAGTAACACAACATGAATTAGAGAACCTTTTAGAACAGTTACCGGAGCCATGCTTGATAGTTGGCGATTTTAATGCACACTCTTGTTTCTGGGTCAGTGACAAAACCGATAGCAGAGGTCAGGTTATTGAGGACTTTATACTATCCAACAACATTTGTTTATTGAACACCGGTAAAAATACTTATTGCGCCCCTAGTTCAAAAAAAATGAGTGTTTTAGATTTGACTTTTAGCTCTCCATCAGTTTTTAGCGATTTTAAATGGGTTGTTTTAGATAACCCATACGGGAGCAATCATCTTCCTGTTGAAATCTGCCTGTCAACTCCACCATCAGTCACCCCGACAAAACCACAGCATTGGAAGCTCAATTTAGCAGACTGGAAGCTTTTTAGAACAACAGCCACATTAGAAAATATTGCGTTAAAAAAATCCTAATGTAAATAAAATAAACGAAAAGCCACAGCCGCCGCGGTTACTGAGTGGTTATGACGCTCGGCTGCTGGCCAGAAATACGCGGGTTTGATCCCGGCCGCGGCGGGCGAATTTCGATGGAGGCGAAATTCTAGAGGCCCGTGTACTGTGCGATGTCTGTGCACAATAAAGAACCCCAGGTGGCCGAAATTTCCGGAACCCTTCACTACGGCGTGTCTCATAGCCTGAGTCGCTTTGGGACGTTAGACCCCCGTAAACCAAACCAAACCAAACCGAAAAGTTCACAACTTGCATTCTTGCTGCCGCCGACTTGGCTATCCCCCAATCTTGAGGAATAGTACAACGCAACCATAAAGAGCGGTGAACACGAGATAGCAAAGAAGAAAAAAACAACAACAAATAAAACTTGGGGTATATTTCGCCAATACCCCACACAGGAGACCCTTATAAACTTTAAAAAAGCAAAAACAACAGCGCGGTACATACGTCGAAATGCCGAAAAATCATCTTAACAGCGTTTCATTTCCTCGATAAACAGTCAAGTCTCATCGAAATAAATGTGGGAGGCAGTACACAAACTGGATGGTCGGTACTCTCCGTTCACATTTCTTCTTCTGACAGCCTCTGGAGTACAGAGAAATATCAAAGAACAAGCTGACATATAAGGTGAACATTTTTCCACTGTATCTAGTTCCTCCCACTATACAGAATCTCTTTTAAAATATCAAAACACAGCGGGAAAAGAAAGACTGCCGATAAAAGGCAGTGCTCACGAAGGATATAATAGCCCATTTACACTACAGGAAATTAACAGCGTACTTTCTTTCGGTTAACAGACTGCACCAGTACAAGATGAAGTCCATTACGAATTGCTCGCCCACCTGTCCGCAACCGCTGTAGACTCGCTTCTGAAATTTTTTAACGAAATATGGTGTCAGGAGAGATACCGGAGGCTTGGATAAAAAGCCATTATTGTACCGTTGTTGAAGCCGGGAAAGGTACCAACCTTCCCTAGCAAATACAGGCCTATAGCCCTAACAAGCCTACTTGCAAAATCATTTGAAAGCATCCTTAACATTAGATAAATGTTTCTATTAAAAACCCGTGATCTTCTTGACATCCATCAGTGTGGGTTTAAAAAGACGTGCTCTACAACCGACCATCTAGTACGCCTAGAGAACACAGTCCGAGAAGCATTTATACACAAGCAACACTGCCTTGCGGTCTTTTTGGATCTAGAGAAAGCCTATGACATCACATGGAGGTTTGGCATACTGCTGGACCTTGGAGACCTCGGCATCGGCGGTAGAATGCTGAAATGATTGAGTGACTTTTTGACCAACCGTTCATTTCAAGTACCTCTGGGTGCCACTCTTTCTAAGAATTTCATTCAAGAGAATGGCGTGCCTCATGGTTGCATTTGAAGCACCACGCTTTTTACAGTAAAAATCAATTCCCTAGCAAAAATAATTCCAAAGTCTATCATGTATTCAGTCTATGTCGACGATCTCCAGATCGCTTGCACATCCTGTAGCGTTACATCGTGTGAGAGGCAAATACAGCTGCCAGTAAATAAACAACATGGGCAGTCAAAAATCGTTTCAAGTTTTCTACGCGAAAGTCAGTAGCTGTTCTGTTCTCGATTAGAAGAGGACTGCGCACTGATCCGTCCCTGTATCTAAATGAAGTCGCACTACCAATTAAGGATGAGCAGAAATTTCTAGGAATAACATATGACAACAAGCTCACATTCCTACAACACAAACACCTTCAAAAACAGAGTTTCTAAGCCTCTGATTATACTAAAAGTACTTTCATGAAAACACTGGGGTTTCCATAGCACTTGTCTTTTATAGATTCATCGCTCTGCCTCTGCATGCGAGGACGTCAATTCCGCTTCCATCAACGCTGGGGGCTTGCTCGACAGGGGCCAATTTGCAGAGCTTCCATTGGAACACTATCCATCAGGAACAGGAACGACGAGTGCGGTTCAAGAACGGGCCACAGGAGGCAGCATGTATTGCCACAGTGATCCAACCTGTTCCCACTGCCCTCTGGACGGACACCCAGCTGCAGGCTTCGCACCACCACGCAGTGCCAACTGCGGACGGCAGCGGCGCAGTCACGTGCGAGTACTGCAAAGGTGAAAGCGGATGCGGAGAAAAACAAGGGCCGCCTTGGTGGCTGAGTGGTTATGGCGCTCGGCTGCTGGCCCGAAAGACGTGGGTTCGATCCCGGCCACGGCGGTCGAATTTCGATGGAGGCAAACTTCTAGAGGCTCGTGTACTGTGAGATGTCAGTGCACGTTAAAGAACCTCAGGTGGTCGAAATTTCTGGATCCCTTCACTATGGCGTCCCTCATAGCGTGAGTCGCTTTGGGACGTTAAACCCTCATAAACCAAACCAAACCAATCCAGAAAAACAAGGTTGCCCGATCGAGACGATGTCAAGGAAAGCGTGGATGCCACACAAGAACACGGTGCTCCTTATTCGTCTTGAGCTAACTAATGAAACAGCCAACAGCCTTGCCTTTTTTTCTCTCTCGGACTGAACGGATTGACGACAGCCATCGTGCAGTTAAGGCAAACCAGTCGTTCCACAGCGGACACCAAGAACCCAAGTGCGTTCTGTTAGAGCCATAAAGCGGAGCGCAAACAGCGAATAGAAAACTCCTCGCAGTGCGATTGTCCCGCGCGTTAAAACAACCACGCATGAAGAAAGACAAAAGCAATAGGAGGTTCTCCTAAGCTGCAGTTTACCTGGTGCCCCTTGCACGGTGCGCCTGTATGTATCTAGAGGGCGGAAAATCACTCATTAATGACTGGCTACATTGTCATAAATCGATGATCCAACGTGCCATTTATAAATAGCTCTCCTCTTTGAGCAGAGTGCTTTTCGCAGAATTTTATTTTATTTTTCCCTCGCTGATGACTGGCTCCGTCCCTCATCGCGCGACGTTGTCGGCAGCGCAGCAATGTGGACTGAATAATGCAACACCGCCGCGGAAAGCGTAGAGGTGCGCTGTATTAAGCAGGCATGTTCCGCTACAGATCCCTCACGTATAGCGATTGTTGAACTTTTATCACGATTTCTTTCACCATTGCCCCTTTGCTGCTATGCCGGAGGCGGGGCTGGGCCAGCGGGGGAGAGAGCAGATAACGTGCAGTACCGCAAGAAGCCAATGAATATTCAGCTTCTGATTTCCACAGTGTCCGTGCATCGTCGTTTCGTATACATCCGAGGAGGCACGAGGGACTGGATCATGACTCTTCGCGCCTCTGCTATCTTCGCCATCGCTTAATTGCTGCTAAAAGCCCCGTTCTTCAGTGAGACGTAAATTATGCGAGTCCAGCCCAGCACGCTCCTGAGGTACGCATGCCATAGCCGCTGCTCCTGGATAGCTCAACGACCCTCTAGATTTTGAATCACTTATTGGATCGGCATCGTTTAAATGCAACCTCGCTCGAGGCTTATAGCACCGTTGTCGAGGGATGTTACTGCAGTCTTTGACCAGGCTGGTTTTTCACCATCTCGATGGGGGCTGCAGAGAGAGAGAGAAGAGCGAAAAAATAGTTTCATTCCCAGCGCAAAGTTAGCGCTGAGCAAGCCGGTGGCTTCCGGAATTAACGCCAACACGCCAAGAGGATGGGCCCCTTCCCATCCTCTTACTGGGCTGTGCTTCTGCATTATGTTTTCTTTCATTCTATGCCGGGTGTGCTCGACTCGTGGTCGTTAGGACCCATTACCCTACGATTTCTTTTTTCTTCACTAAACAACGGCTGTAACGCAAAGCGGTGTCAAGGACGCAGGAAAGAACACAGGACGGAGGCTATTCCTCCCCGCATCCTTGCATTCGGTTTCTTGAATAATGAACCAACCAGCTCAGAAAGCGAGTGCAGTCTGACGAGATTTGAAGGATACCGCTGTCGTTTCGACAGAACACGACCAAATATTTCTCCCTGGGTGTGATAGCCACTTATTGTCTGTTAAAAATGGCCGCGCAGATTAGAGGAACCAAGAGGTTAGCTAAGCTCATTTGTTTCTTTCAGCCTTCTCACAAAAATAAAATCTGTCAGGTTCGCTCGAATAAGTTAAGTCTGAAGCGAGCGCATTCAAATCGGGTCAGTATTGCTCAGTCGTCTCCTTTATCGCCTTCTGGTAGCAGACCTTCGAGTGCATCCGCCTTTGGCGCAGGCACGCCTGCCTGTCTGACGCTTCCGGACTGCAACGTCCTGGGAGTATGCAGTGTCACAGCCGCGTGCAGCCGCGGCCAGCAGATTGCGACAAGGGCGAGACTTGGCCGCTTTCCGTCTGAATGGCGACGCGCGCGTTAAGCGTGGCTGCTGCGTGATGTAGGCCAGCACGCTACTATTCACCCCCGCAGCACGTGGAGCCCGTGTGCCGCGATAGAGGCACTATACGCAGCAGAGGAGCCTCGGATTGCGCGATAACGGCGGCAAGGACCTGTCGCGCTGCCCGTCGACACAGCGGCCGTAGTGATTTCCGAGTGGGTCGAACTTCGCGCTTCCTCTGTTCTATCGAACAGCAGTGACGTAACGTACGACGTCAGAGCCGCCTATGGCTCGTTATCGGCCATGCGGCTCCGTATCGCCGCATTCGCCGCAAGAAAAAATATATTTGCACCTTGTTTTATGAAAGAGGTAAGTCATTTTATTAAAACCTGGCAAATTTTGTATTTTTGCAACACTCTTGACCTGCCCTTTATTCATGAGTGTGCGGTGCATTACAGCGCGTCTTTGCAGGCCTTGTTTCGATACCCGGCTAACCCGGCCACAGTGGCGATTTCTTATCGCCAGCTGTCTGCGATGGCGCGCCTGGTAAAGCGTATAAATTTAGCTCGCCGGTCTCAAAATGCTCCTTTTGCGAAGTTTTCGTCGTCCTTGCACGTCGCTTCTTTGTCACCGTTCGGTAAGATTTGCACCCCGCTGCACCGCTGCGGCAGTTTTCTCGGTTTTGTCGTTTCCTTCTGCGTGCGGCCAGTGCGAAGTCTTTTTCCGTCTTTGCACGCTTCGCGCTCTTCTTTTGAAGCGCTTCGCGCTTCATTTCAAGATGAGCTTGCGGCATGTGAAGAAACGATGCTCCGTGGTACACCAAGGCGGTACACTGCGACAGCGTGGATAGTACCATTGGTTTCACGCTACACCGATTCCCGCTGGACTTTCACAGGTGTGTCGTCTGCTCTAGGTATGCGCG
Source organism: Amblyomma americanum (assembly GCF_052857255.1). Taxonomy (NCBI): domain Eukaryota; kingdom Metazoa; phylum Arthropoda; class Arachnida; order Ixodida; family Ixodidae; genus Amblyomma; species Amblyomma americanum. The sequence goes on from NC_135497.1 coordinate 401,043,057, forward strand.
ATAGCTTCGATATGGTTTCGCAGGGCTGTTCGCTCGTGTTTCATAGCTGTAACCCGTTCGTGCGTACTTGGCTTCATGTCTTTTTCAATGTATGGTATTTGCTCCTACGTTGAGCACGTTTGAGGGTGCTAAAGCTGGCTTTAACATTGCCTTGCAGATGTAAACGCACCTGCTATATTCTTTCAGCTGAAGAAATTAAATGTGAAGAATAATCCCAGTGTGCTCTATGGTCTGTGTTGATGCGCCTACTTATGTCATGTTATGTTTGCTTCAATTGAAGCTGTCGTAGCATTGTTTTCTATACTTTTCAATTTCCTAACTGACAACGTTCTTGGCACTTCAGGGCTTTTTCCTTCTGCACTGTGACTATTGAGATGATTAGCCAACTTAAACAATACTGCTTGTGCTGCCTGTGACATGTATTTTTTGTTTGTGTGCCAAGGGTGTGCTTTGTGACTGTATTTGTTTGGTTGCTGCAATAAACAATGAATATGAAACTATGAAAACCATACTTGCCGTACACTCTATTGCGAACTGTGCACTTGAGCCAGTGCTTTGTGCATCATACCTTGCATCATACCTTGCTGTACTCAAAAGCTCTCAAAAGTACTAGCACCAGTATTTGCACTACGAATCATGCATGCTTCGCCAGTGTCTGGAAGTGTTGCTGCCTTTCTATGCTGCCCCTCCTTTACCAGTCACTTTCATTGCGTTCCCAATTGCACATTAACAAGGCCATAACTAGCAGGAACTGGCAAAGGTTGGGGCGCGCTGAAAGGCAGCAACCTTCGAGAGGTACGGGCTCGAAAACGCGGATTCTACAGAAAGACCGCTTTATAATTCGCGCCGAAAGCATACGTATGCGTGACGTCATTCTACGTCACGTTTGCGTAGTTTGCCCCCCAAAATCCAGGGGGCGCTGGAGTGCCCACGAGCCGCCATTTTTTGGACCAATGGGCGTCTATGGAGCCTTCGCTACCAGTGTACATCTACCTTGGCAGAGGGGGCAATACTCCCGCCGCACGTTGCAGCTCCTGGCAGGAAATTCGCCCTCGCGAGGCTGAAATCGTCTCGGAACCGATTGCTTCTGCATGCACTGTTTCTGTTTTTTTAATGAGCTCTCCAAAGCAAGCCGTCTACAACGAGAATTCGTGATGTCAATCAATTTCCAAAATGCATGAAAGTTCTTTCGCATATCTCTGCAACGCGTTTTTTGTTTGCAGAAATTTTTGCTAGAAAAGAAGTAAACGAAAACATCACGATTATAAGGCCTTTTGTTCAATAACCCGATTTGTACCCGAGCTTGAATAAGCATGAATAAACACAGTGCCAGATTTATACCCCACGAATTCCGGAAAATATAAAACCCGGAGACGAACGGCCCTAAATATGCTCTACGAACGCTCGCTACAGCGTCCACATGAGACAGTCGAGGCAGACCACTTTTGTTCGGAAACCTGAAAGCGAGCCAGCTGTTGCATCATGTGATTATTGCCGATTTAATAACCCGCAGTTGTCAAGGAACAGTCAGAGTAACAGCCCACCAATTGGGAATTTCCTCTCAGTGAACTGAATTTGAACCCTGCGTACAGTCTTTTTGCCACAAGAATAAAACACCAGTCACTAAAGACCGCAGCGGTGGCCAAGTGGTTGAGCATCCGCCTCGTATGCGGGAGGTGCGGGGTTCGATCCCCAGTGCCGCCGGGTACCCACCGGTGATACAATGGGTACAAGCTTTCTCCTGGTCTGGTGCTCGGCTTATTTAAGGTGAAATGCTTGGAAAACGGGTCTTTGACCCCACCTTGAGAAAAAAGAAAAATACCTTGTGTCATGGCGCTCTTTGGCCTTAGATGCCTTTGCGCCATAAAATCCATAATCATCATCATCATCATCATCACCAGTCACTAAAGCAATTGCGTTAAACGCTAGGACCAGACGTCACAAAAAAAATAAGGAACTCATGGACAACTGCAGTTCACCTAGATCACATTAAATGCAAACAAAAACTATGCCATTCTTTTATCGAAAGTCGTGGGGTCAGTAAACTTGCAGAAATAAAAAAATAAATGCACAGATTAGAAGAGAAATGAGGGGTGAAATGTCAGTGTATACTACGAAAAATTATTCACGCATGTTTCCAGCAACCCCCAGAAAATTTAGAAAGAGGTCAGAAGCCTTATGCATTGCAGTCCTCATACCGAAAATGCTCCGGTTTCTTCAACACAGGAAAACCTTAGTGATGCTATAGCTGCCGACACACTTAACCATTTCATACACAGTGGTAAATACACACCTGCTAGGCCACCTGAGCAAGAGCTTGTCTTAGCAGTGTCGCCAACTACGAATATTGTAGTTGAGAAACTGGTAGCAAATCTTGGTAATAATACAACGGCTGGCTTCCATTATATCAAGCTGTCACAAAGTTCATGCCTGCCCTGTCCAGCTTTGACCTTTGTTTCCCAGAAACATGTCGCGGAGCGGCGTCGACGACGTTTTCCCCCTCCCCCGCGGGGGAACGGCATTCTCACCATTGCACTGGAGGGGTCACTCAAAAAATACTCCCTCCCCCCTCCTAGCATTGTTGCCATACAGGTGGCAAACGCTTGCACGTGTTGGGAACAGGAGAAGCGGATTGAATGCCCCGGCACTTTTCGCGGCCCCCAATGACTCCTCGTGGGATTAAGGCATTGTGCCGAATTCTTTCGACATTCCTTCATGTGTTCTTTTTTTTCTTTTTGGAGCTGCATTCCTCTGTGCGTGGTTCCTGAAGAGTCTTTTTTTTTCCTGTGTTGTTCTTTTTTTCATTCTTTGCCATGCGAAGGGGGCGACGGGAACGCCGCGCACTGGCAGTTGGTCTGGAGATTTCGGTGCGTGCGGTCGTGAGTGAGGTCAGCCAGGGAAGTGGTCGGCAAGGAGCCTAGGCGGAGATCTGACGCGTAGAGCGCGGCGACGGTGGTCCCGAAAACGCGAGGCCCAAGTCCGCCCATATCCGCAAGCCCCCATCAGCCCCACGACGAGCAACCGCAACCCGACGCTCCCTGCGACCGGACCTTGCCACTCCGCAGCTAAGCCATCGTTTCTCACCACTCACTTCAACTCTTTTATCTTTGTATTTTTGCTTTCTGTTTCTCGTTGTAATCCTTTGTACTGTATTTCCGTCTCGTAACCTTTTTGTATAGCAATCGCCCTGATGTTTCTTTCTTTGTGTTAATTGTTGTGTTAACGTGTTCAATTGGTGCTTGTGTTATTTACGTCATGTCAGTGTACGGCGCTACCTTGTCGGGCATATTGTAATATTTGGTTGTTGTTTGCCTAATTAAATTTATTCGCTACGGAACTTGCCTACGCCTCATGCCTCCGGTCAACGACTAATCAGGCGTGGCCCCTACCGCCGGTCAGCAGTCGAATCACAATCTTTCGCACGCGGGGTGGAGAAGTTTGTCGCTCCTCCCCCTCCGAACTTACGGAGAGTGCAGTGGTGGGCAGGTTGGCCCGATTAATTGTAACTTCTGCGCCAACCAACACCACAGCCGCCCACGATATCTCGACAAACTGGCGTCCGCGACAGGACTTGCTAACCACGATTGGCCGTGACCGCGAGGCATAGCGTTCAAGTAATATCTCACGTACTGTCAGAACTGAGAACAAAGAACCGTTGGTGCAATGGCAGAGTTAGAAAAAATAATTGCTCTCGGGAAGCAGCTAGGATTCGAGGGGTCGCCCTCCAGGAATTCCTGAGAAATGATCGCGCGAAACAGCGCGAGCGCATGAAAGAAGAGCAGCGGCTGCTCGAGGAGGAAGAAAGGGACAAGGCGCGCTCCGCTCGTCGAATGCTCGAACTGAACGCTGAACTACAAATTCTCCACGCGAGAGGCGAGGGTGGCGAGAGCGCTGGTTCAGATTCCGCTTCGGTTCAAAGCGAACCTACATCGCGTTTCACGGTCGTCAGTCCACATAAGCTAGTGGCGCCGTTTAACGATAAAACGGACGATTTGGACGCCTATCTGACACGGTTCGAAGGAGTCGCAGAGGCGCAGAAGTGGCCGCGAGACCAGTGGGCTACTGCCCTTAGCACGTGCCTTGCGGGAGAGGCGTTGAGCGTTTTTCGCCGCATACCGGGAGCGGATGCGGTAGACTATGATAAGGTCAAGCGAGCTCTTCTGCTTCGTTTCCGCTTGACGGAGGAGGGATTTCGACAGAAGTTCCTGACAGAAGCCCCCCACGAGCACGAAACCAAGTCCCAGTTCTTCTCCCGATTAGAGAATTACTGGGAGCAGTGGGCACAGCTCTCTTCGTGCGAGCAGACCTACGAGGGTATCAAGAGCCTCCTTTTGAGGGAGCAGTTTCTAGAGAACTGCACGTCGTCGATGGCTACCTTCCTGAAGGAGAAAACGGCGGGCGATCAGAATGAGCTGCTACAAAGGGCAGACAACTATGTCTCTGCCAGGGTGTCCACATACTTTGGCCGGCGTGAACTGAAACGTGAGGACCGGCGCGTAGACAAGTCCTCCGACGCTGGCCGCAAGGGCCACCAGGGAAAACCGCTACCCGCGGCAGTATCATCCACACCACGCTGCTACATTTGCGCGCGACCGGGGCACGTCGCGGCGCATTGCAAGGAGAGCCGGAGAAATCCTGAGCAGGGTAACCGGGCACGCCCTGGAGCAAAGGGCGTGTCGGCCTGCATTCAAAACGGCTATCTAGAGCTGAAAGATGGCCAGTTCCTGCCAGTGGTGAATCTCGGCAGGGCCCAAGAGTCCGGGGTCCTTCCCGTCGTTGAAGGCCTCATTGCTGGACAGAGGATAAAGGTACACGTGGTGTAACATTGTTATTGTCAACCTAGACCTTGTAACAAAGTCACAACTTACTGGCCGACACCGAGCCGTTTACCTGGTGGACCGCTCGGTCAAAACGCTACCCGAGGCGCGAATTCAAGTTTACACACCTTACTATAGGGGAGAGGTGCTGGCCGGATGAGTGGAATCGCCACTGTTCGACCTAATTCTCGGGAATATCGACGGCGCCAAGCATCCGTCCGAGCACCACGCGACTTGGAGGGGAATAGCCCTGAGTATCGAAGCGGCCGAAGCGGGGGCATCGGATCCCGTACAGGGACAGCCAAGTACCCCGGACGAGCCCGCACCGGCGGCGGCCGTGAGCACCCGTCAACAGTCCAGGCATCTATTGTCGGAGACGTTCCGCAAGTTACGAGTACCAACCGCGATAGCAGAAGTCACCCCGACGCAGATTAGCCGAGGCCAACAAGCGGACGAGACCCTCCGGCGTTTTTTTCAGATGCAGAGGGAAGAGGGAAAGGTCCGGTGCAAGGGAGGGGGCTCGTACACCTTTCTGCTAAGAGATGACATGCTCTATCGCCAGTTCCTACCAGAGTCAGGCTCGGGTACTTTACAGCTGGTTGTCCCCTTTCAGCACCGAAACAAGATTCTCCGCCTCACGCACTGCGGACTGATGGCAGGTCATTTGGGGCACAAAAAGACTTGTGTCCGCATTCTGGCTGATTTCTTCTGGCCCGGCGTGCATGGTGACGCTAGTCGGTTTGTGGCGTCGTGCGACAGCTGCCAGAAGACAGCCCCACGGGGATCAGTCAAAAAGGTGCCCCTTGAGAAAATGCCTCTGGTTGACACGCCGTTTCGCCGGGTGGCTATCGATATTATTGGGCCCCTCAAGCCCACAACTCGGAAGGGGAATCGCTACATCATGACGCTAGTCGACTATGCGACCCGGTTCCCAGAGGCCGTCGCCCTGCCCAGCATAGAGACCGAATGGGTGGCCGAGGCTCTCTTACAAATTTTCGCCCGAGTGGGTGTTCCGGAGGAGATGTTGAGCGACCGAGGGTCGAATTTCACCTCGGAACTCATGGCAGAAGTGGGCCGTCTGCTGTCTCTTCGCCTGCAGACCACCTCACCCTACCACCCGATGGCCAACGGCCTCGTGGAAAGGCTGAGTTTGTCAAGATATCGTGGGCGGCTGTGGTGTTGGTTGGCGCCGAAGTTACAATTAATCGGGCCAACCTGCCCACCACTGCACTCTCCTTAAGTTAGGAGGGGGAGGAGCGACAAACTTCTCCACCCCGCGTGCGAAAGATTGTGATTCGACTGCTGACCGGCGATAGGGGCCACGCCTGATTAGTCGTTGACCGGAGGCATGAGGCGTAGGCAAGTTCCGTAGCGAATTAATTTAATTAGGCAAACAACAATCAAATATTACAATATGCCCGACAAGGTAGCGCCGTACACTGACGTGACGCAAATAACACAAGCACCAATTGAACACGCTAACACAACAATAAACACAAAGAAAGAAACATCAGGGCGATTGCTATACAAAAATGTTACGAGACGGAAATACAGTACAAAGTATTACAACGAGAAACACAGAAAGCAAAAATACAAAGATAAAAGAGTTGAAGTGAGTGGTGAGAAACGATGGCTTAGCTGCGGAGTGGCAAGGTCCGGTCGCAGGGAGCGTCGGGCTGCGGTTGCTCGTCGCGGGGCTGATGGGGGCTTGCGGATACGGGCGAACTTGGGCCTCGCGTCTTCGGGACCACCGTCGCCGCGCTCTACGCGTCAGATCTCCGCCTAGGCTCCTTGCCGACCACTTCCCTGGCTGACCTCACTCACGACCGCACGCACCGAAATCTCCAGACCAACTGCCAGCGCGCGGCGTTCCCGTCACCCCCTTCGCATGGCAAAGAATGAAAAAAATAAACAACACAGGAAAAAAAGACTCTTCAGGAGCCACGCACAGAGGAATGCAGCTCCCCCCCCCCCAAAAAAAAAAGAACACATGAAGGAATGTCGAAAGAATTCGGCACAATGCCTTTTTCCCACGAGGAGTCATTGGGGGCCGCGAACAGTGCCGGGGCATTCAATCCGCTTCTGCTGTTCCCAACACGTGCAAGCGCTTGCCACCTGTATGGAAACAATGCTAGGAAGGGGGGGGGGGGGGGGGGAGTAGTTTTGAGTGACCCCTCCAGCGCTATGGTGAGAATGCCGTTCCCCCGCGGAGGAGGGGAAAACGTCGTCGACGCCGCTCCGCGACATGTTTCCGGGAAACAAAGGTCAAAGCTGGACAGGGCAGGCATGAACTTTGTGACACAAGCCAATTCCGGTAAATATACTTCCGATCTAATAGGTCATTATAACCGATGTTAGCAATAATATGCTTCAAACTGACATATTTCCTGATCAACTCGATTTAGGAAAAGTGTTCCCAATTCATAAAAGTGGAAGCGATCACTCAGCAAATAATTTCCGTTCTATAAAAGTACTCCTCGTCTTAACAAATTTTTTTGAAGGTGCGATAATCGTAAGACAAGAAGGTTTTATAACAAAACAACAATCTATGCGGCAAAATAAAGATGCAAAAAAGTCAACTGATTACAGAACACTAGAAATTAAACGATACACAATATCGAACAAGTACCTCACATAACAGGGATATTTCTGGATCTTCAAAAGGACTGATTCGATGTACCACGGAATATTATCAAGATTTTTGACTATGGTATGAGAGGTGTTACAGTAGACATTATGAGAAGCTACTTAACTAACCGATCCCAATATGTTACAATATATGATTCAGCTTCGTCAGTATTGCAAGCACTTTATGGCGTGCCGCAAGGGTCAATTCTTGGACTGACATTATTCAATCTGTATATCAGTGATATATGCAGCACTTGGTAGAGCACCGGACTCGAAATTCGGATGTCGTGGGTTCGGATCCCACCGGCGGCATGTGGTTGTTTTTTCTTTTCTTCTGCTTTTTTTTTAATTTCCCATTCATAAAAACTACACAAACATGACATCCCCGATGCTCATTGGTTTCGGTGATTGTTGGCTTCCGTCATTTAACACGTATGTAAGTCGTCCAGCAGGGCAGTTGGCTGTCTGTGTGAGATTAAAAATCGCGTTCTGCTTTGTCTAAAAAAAAGTTTTACACGCGCTGTTCTATTCTTGGCTCTCTTAGAGCGCACTTCTCTGAAGTCTACAGCAGCTCAAAATTATGAGGTAAATGTCGTTGCAGAAGAAAACCATGAGAATATTAGAAAATTTCCAGGGAAAGCCTCTCCTTCCACAAGTTCGCTTTTATCAAAACACTTAATAATCAAAGCTGGCCAGGGACTGAATTACGGAACACTCGATCTGAAAACAATCTCAGAACACTCTCTAAGCCCAGTTGTTTGTGGTCGGCCCTTGCTACGACCCTTGCCACTACGTTCCGACAAACTACAGTTATCAACATCATCCTCATCATATTTATTTATTTCAATGCGCGGTACGCCTAACAAATCGGGTTGTTAGTGTTACAGAAATAGGCCCTGAAGTAAAAACCCTCCGGGGGACATCCTGCTAGAAAGTGAAAAATTACGATGGCTCTGCTACGAGTCGATTAGAAGATATAAAAGTTATAAGAATTCAAAACGGGAAATATCATAATACCATGTTAATGAGCAAATAAAATCCAGGGTTCGACGGAAACCCGTCTGGTCGGGTATGTTCATGGCGGAAAATGGTCGGGTATGTTCATGGCGGAAACGTTATCCTTTTTAACGATTGGTCGGCGCTTGAAGATTTTCCGCCATAATGAGCAAATAAAAAGAAAGGTATGAAAAGTTCTAAATACAAGAACGAAGTAAAATAGAAAATGATCATAGTACAGGTAAATTTATCCATACCATTAATTGGAGAACCAATACGTTAACCCCTACCGTGAACATACAAAGCAGAAAAGAGATGCTCCGGTCAGCAGATCAAACCAGCGCAGAAAACAAGTCCTCAATGAGTGGTGAAATGCGCGTAAACAATGGTGTGATTTGATTTCTGATGACTGGGAGTTCCACACAGAGATGGCTAAAAAGTGTGCTGTTCGCTTTCCAGTATTAGCGTTGGCCTTCGGTCTTGTGTGATTGTCATTGAAGAGTTTCCATGGCTCAGAGCTATTAAGAACAGTGTGACGATTACGTGTACGAAAGATAAGCGATGCTAACCTGAGATGAAGTTGTGATTACAAGGCTTTCACCAAAGCGCCTCTTTAACCCACCGAGCAAGCAAACAACACGGCGACGGGACAAAAGGCGGCACTCTTGAAGTACGTCGGAGGCGCTCAAGGTGAATAAAACGCACGCAAACCACTCCAGGAGATGAGAGCCCGCTGGCGTAAGGGGGGGAAGGGGATATTCATTTAGACGGAACTGACAGGCAGCAACCACCGCAACAGCAACAGCAGTACGCTGGCGCAAAAAGCCGCCGCTTTCAGCCGCGTACCAACCTTCGCGCATTGACCACCTGTGGGCCCGGCGCAGCGGCGATGGTCGCCGAGCTCCCCTGGATTCTTTTTCGCGCCGCATCTCGATCGGCTGGGCAGCGGCAGTGCCGCCCATATTGCGTGCCGACTTTGCGTCCGGCCGCCCCGGCCGCCCCGGCGAGAGGAGCCTTTCTTCAGCTGGCGCACACGCGAGCGGCGAAATCGTAGAGCGCCGCAACCCGTCCCCACTGACTGCTTGCTCCCCGAGCCCGCAGCCAAGGACGCGCGCGCGCACAGAGTGGAGTAAAAGGCGGGATATATATATGCACAGCTGGCCCCGCTGCAGCGTCAAACCGCGCGTCTGGCGAGGAGGCGAGACAGGACGCGGTGGTGCGGGGAACACGTTCGGCCGCGCCTTGTTTCCCTCCTCCAGTTTGTCCCAAGAGAGGGAGGGAAAGGGAACGGACGACGGCGGGGCCCCAACAAAAGGGCGATCCATCTTTCGGAGCCGTGAGAACGCGTGGGAGGAATGCGCGAAAGCTGAGAAGGAGCATGTGTACGCGCACGCGAACTAAAAGCCAGTGCGAGGCTGTGGTACGTACAGACGAGACCGCGGTCGGCGGGCCTTCCGGATTAAATTCGCACCGTCGGCCACCACATGGGATGCTTTCACATGCGTCTCAATCTCTACACGGACCGAGTGGTTGTATAACATAATTTTTGCTTTTTTTTTCTAATAGCGCAGCTACCAACTCCTACAGTGTAGTCCAAATTCTTGTGACCAGCGCCACAACAACCTCTAACATCAACTACACAACAGCAAACTGGAAAAAAAAGTCTGAAATTGCATTCTTCTCGGACTAAACAAAGCACAGGGGCTGTTCACCTGTTTTTTAACGACCCGTTTCCTAACGGTCGGCGGCTAATTAGACGATAAAAATGCTCACCCCATCGTTTAGATCAGTATCGAAGCTACCCGACCGGACAGTTTGCATTCGACGCAACTGCGTGCGTCTTGTTTTACGTTCCCCAGGATTAAGGTCGGCCGACGGAAAGAATGCGCTCGTTGCTGGACGCCGCTGAACCAACCGCCGCACGATCGACGGGTGGGCATAGTAGCGCGCGCCAGCGCGGCGATATTTATTTCCGGCGGCGGCTGCAGACTGACTACTCCGCGGTTGGACGCCTCTCTCAGCGGATAAGGTTACTCGCGCTTATCAAGCGCTCCGCCGAGTTAATACTTGGCGTTCGTTGCTTTCGTCCGCTCTAATGCATTCCACATCCGCATAATTTAAAAGAAAATTGATGGGATCGGGCATATATGCTGTAGCTTGAGTTGACGAAACTCTCCTTCCTATATCTTGTTTCCGCTGGACATGAAGGAAGGAGGGCGGACCGGCTTTACGGGCCCCTTCCTCATGCGCGCGGCACGTGGATACCCGCCGCAGGAAGCCCGGTTGTGCGTCGCAAGGGGCAGACCAGGCATCTCGCATGCTTCTGCTGCGCCGTCCCTTTTTGCGGATCGCCGAGCTTACGTGAAATGCGATTGGGTGAAGCGGCAGATGTCTGCGGTGGTACAGACTCACATTCGTTGCGATCGCGCTACGCTAGGGTGAATGAACGTTTCGTAAGAGGCTTTTTACTCACAGCCGCCGCGGTGGCTGAGTGGTTATGGCGCTCGGCTACTGGCACGAAAGTCGCTGGTTCGATCCCGGCCGCGGCGGTCGAATTTGGATTGAGGCGAAATTCTAGAGGCCCGTGTACTGTGTGTTGTCAGTGCACGTTAAAGAACCCCAGGTGGTCGAAATTCCCGGAGCACTTCACTACGGCGTCTCTCATAGCCTGAGTCGCTTTGGGACGTTAAACTCCCATAAACCAAACCAAACCTTTTTACTCACAGTCGCCTCACGCGATATGCACAAGCGATATTGTCTCGCTGCTCGCGTGGAGAACTTGACCATCCGTCTTTCGATTGATACCGTGCGCAGCTCAAGGCTCCGATGTGAAATGTTTGCCACCCTCATCCGTGCATACACGTGGCTTCAGCACTCTCAATGAGAGCACCCGCGAACTTCAGCGCCGGCGGGCGTAGCGTGGCGCCTCCCCAAACGCTGTAAGCTCTAATGCGTAATTCAAGGTGCCCATCTGCGTTTATTCTCCAAGCCGCGACTAAACGCACGAATAATCCGGATTCGGCTATCAGCTGATTCAAACCTGAAACCTGCAATGCTGTATTGTGTGAAAAATCCCGGATTTAGACGAGGTGTAGCAGTGGCATAGAGTTGTTTTGCGCAGTGGCACTCGTAGTACCTTGAGGCATGCGATGTACAGGTCGTTAGCACCGGCAGGAAATGGCGCAACACGATGAAAGTGGGAGGGCCAATGCACAGCGGTCCTCGAAGGCAGGGGTGTGATTGGTGGGGAATAGCGACAGAGTGTCTTAGCCTGGGAGAGGAGGAAGATTGCACAGTGTGCTCGGATAACAGAACGGTAGGAATTAACAATCACCGCCCGGATAGAAAGGGAATGCTCCAGGCAAGCTATCTATCCATGTAAACCCCGTGATCTCGTGTTCCTGTTAACACAGATAAAGTGAGCGCATAAGCCATCCTTTTTGCAGATTCCATGGCTGCAGCGCGACGAACGAAACATAGAAGGAAACCCTGCTGGGACACAACACAGCGCTGACTCACAAATGAAATGTTTATTAGATGACCAGCCGGAATGAGAACACAACTGGCGGCAGGAAATGGAAAGTAATGCACAGAAGTCATGCAGCGTAAGCAAAAGGTATAAAAAGAAATATCAAAATAAAGCACACACGTGTCAACATTCGCAGTCGAGGTAACGTACGTTTTTCGTTTTCTGACCGCGATATTGAATGCGCGCTGATACATTCTTCTGGGAGCCGTGCTATCATGTGTGCTTCTATAATTTCCCTTGCCAGCGAGTCACAGTTCGTACCCGTCACATCGCACTCGTCACAACGCACAAGGAACTAATTATTCCATTGTCATCATCATCTTCCGAGTTCAGACCTTCCGCCAATATCTTCATCTCCTTTGCAGTCGTTAAGAAAGTAACGATGGGGATGTAATAGATGAAAACACGCTCAAAACAGTCCGATCAATAAGGCTTTCAAGAGTAGATTTGGCTTATTTTGGTCCGTACATTAGCAGGATCAGGATCAATTTTTTTTTTATTTGAAGCAGTATTTGAGCGCACATTTGTAGGCTTACAGGGGACCTTTCGTTCTCATAACTTTTACAAAAGTAAGATTTTGCTCACTATTACAGCATAATTCGTTTAGGCCCGTCTTTTTTTTTAATTTCGCTCATTTCGAAAAAGAGCTACTGATTCCATTATCTCTAACCACGACTTGTTTTTTTTCCTTACTGACCTAAAAAAACGGCCGTGGCTTAGCTTGGTTAAGCCTGGTGATTGCGAAGAAAGTGTGTTATTCTCGGATCAGCTGGTAGTATGTCTGGTGGTAGTCTTGGGTTATGCTAGTGTTACGGCTTACAGTGAATCATCTAAGAGGAAGTCATCCGTCGAATCCGTGTATGCCGACAAACATTTCCCTCACCAGCGTGCCCATTACAAAATCTTCCAGTATCGATTGGCCGAGGGTGCGGTAACACTCCATTTTCTCCGCGTCGTAAGATATGCCCACTCGGTGCTTGCAGTAGCGTTCGTTAAAGTACGGTAGCGTTACGCCGTAATAAATGTTGGGGTTATTGTCCCCGTCCAAAATGCGATACAGTTTGTTGTACGTCTCCTCGTCGTCTTCACGATGCATTAGCGGTAGCTTGTATGTTTCGGCCACGTTGTAGAAAGCCAAGTTGTCTGCACAACACCCCCATCGCTCGTCGGTCATCTTAAGTTTGCCCCACTTGTGCATCTGCGTGTCCGGCGTGTCGCTGGTTGCCCCGGGGTCCGGCGGTAGACCCATCTTGCGTCTTACAATGTCGTTCTTGTAGCGCGGTACGCTCTCGTACGCGTCGCCTATAGAGACCTCGTCCAGGTAGCAAAACGCGTTTTTATTGTTTTTGTTGAACATGGTTCGAGTAGATCGCTTTATGGGGTTGGGCGGCGTCTTTGACGGACCGCCGAGACCATGGTATGGCTCGAACGGCGTGCACAACGTGGCTTCGCACCCACTTTTCGTGAACACGAATCGACCGTTGCTACACGTCAAACCGTCCGGGCACGGGTAATCCACTGGAAGGGGTTCCCACGTTACGGCGTCGTCGCCGAAAAACTTAAAGTCGTCGATTCCCTTGGGTTGTTAGTAAAGCGTCTGTTGAATTCACGCGTTGCCGTGTCAAACTCCTTTAGTCTTCTCGCATGTTCTTCACGTCGTTCTACTCCAATGTGTCCTTCGGGTGGAGTCGGGCCAGCCTTCGTGAGAGATTTCTCCTGTCCTTTCTTCGAACGCTCTTGTCTCTGCTGGGGTGTTTCTTCTGCACGCTGTTTTCTTCGCTTTTCGTTTTCCTTCTCTCGAAACGCACGTTCCTTCTCGAGCCGCTGCTGCCGCTGTTCCGGGGTTTCTTGGACACGCCTCTGCCGTTTAGTCGTGTTCTGAACTAGTAGAAGGAGACTCACTGTCCGGCAAACTCATAATTTCTTCCTTTGCTTCTGCTGTTTCCACAGAGGAGGTTGCACGTTGTCGCCGAGCTGCATACTGGGCACGCCGCTTAGAAAGTCGTTCTTCTCGTTCTTCTTCCGTCTCCGTAGCTCGCTGATGCTTCCTCTTTGCATTCTGCCGAGGTACCTTGTTCGTAGGCACCATCGTAACATCTGGCTGTATAACTGCCTTGGCGAGAGGAGCGGAGCTGTTTTATACAGCTGGTGTGACGTCACTCTGACCGTATTGCCCCTGGTGAGAGGAGCGGGAGTTAGGCCGCCGTTGGTGGCTACCGCCTCGCCTCGCGACGGCGTGAGATGGGGCCCCGTTTTTACACAGCTGCTGTGACGTCACTCTAGGTCATGTGGTGTGACGTCACGCAGAGAGGTCACGCTAAAGGTCAATGGTGCCTACCACCGCCTCGGCACGGAACGGGCTGAAGTGCGACCTAAAGTAGTATTGCTTCGCAATAAAATACACTCCAAGTTGGCCATTCTCCCTATCGCCAGAGCCTCGCTTCAGCAGCGAGAGCCCCGAGTCTGCTCTCTGATTTACCTAATGTTTTCAATAACGGCTAAATTGCCGCAGTGGAACGAAGCTCCGCAGAGCAGCACTAGACTCGGTGCAGTGAGGCGCCCCAGTTGGTCGCCTGTTCCCGATTATCTTCCGCCTCGATCGGGCAGAGGTCGTTAACTCGCCTCTAGGATAGACCCCCACAACTCCCGGTAGCAATAAACCGCGCGATTTCCTACTAGGCATCGCTTCCTTTGCTTCGCCACACTGCGGGAGCCGTGTTTGAACTGGTTCTGTGGTAGGCGCTGGGGTTTTTGCTGCCTCTGCTTATACCCACAGCTGCAGGGGGCCCGATATGGCTGTGCGTACCAGATTGGGGCGACGAGGTGCCAGCCTCCCCTTTCGACACCGAGCCGCTCGGCCTCTCCTTAGCTCAGAGATTTACGCGCGATTTCGCGTGATCTACGGCGACCTTCTCGGAGATGCACTGAAAGTTGCCGTCTGCGCACGCGACAACGTCAGTCTGCCGTCCTTCGCCGTTTCGTTGTACACGGAGAAGACTGCGAAACTAATTGTTGCGGGAGGTTTTCTCGTCTAGAACGCTACGTATGCCGAAACTGGCGTCGCCTCTTTTAGGCGGCTGACTGAACGTGAAGAGGAGGAAAGCTTCATTAGGCTACATAAATCTCTATAACTTATTGAACGGCCGTGCATTAGGGTGTGTTTTTCCCCCCTTGAGGAAAGGCTGCGAAATTCCTAGGAATTGCACTCATGCCGCTGTGTTCTTCGACCAGGCCTAAAGCTGAGGAATATTTGCTACAAAATTTAACTACTGGCAAAAATTATTCAATTGCGCCACTGCAGTAGATTTGGGCCTTACTCAAGTTGCGTAGAAGAGTTCAACGCCACCAAGCGTCCGAAAGTAGCACTTCTTGCAAAATCCCCGCACTTAGCACGTGGTGGGCAAACACCGTCGTCAGAGCCGGCGCTCGTCTCGCCTCATTACGCGAGCAACCAGTTGCGCCGCGAGCCAGGCTCGGTGCAGACGTGCGTTAATGTCGACGCCGTATTGCGACCCGCCGTGGATGATAGCGCTCTGTCTGCCGGCGGCTGACTAAAAGAAAACCAAACAGATCTGGTTGGCCCGTACAATTGCCAAAATCCAAGGTGGTAGGTGGAGGGGGTGAATGGAGGAGCGCCTTGACTTATGTGCCTTCGACTGCGCGACCAGGCGAACGACGGCTTCCTTGAGCCACTGATACGTCCAGTCACGCAATGCTTACAATCTGATGAGGCTGGTTAATCTTGAATAATAACTGCCTTCAGCGGTGTACTGTATACTGTCGTTAGCTCAGGAATCCTCGAGGTCTGCTGGGCATCCACTTCGTGTGCGTCCGTCGGTTCATCTTTGCTTCCATCGCCTTCATCACCCACCCGCCTCTCTCATCTATTCCCGTGCTCTTTTCCTCTCGCTTAGGTATGCAGTAATCAGACCGACCTGTGAGCTTTCTTTAGTAAGATGGTGAGCGAGTGAGTGAGTGAGAGTGAGTGAGTAAGGGTGTGAGTGAGTGGGGTTGAGTGAGCAAGCGAGTGAGTTGGGTAGGTTGAGTGAGCGAGTTAGATGAGGTGAGGTGAGTGAGTGAGAGAGAGTGAGTGAATGAATCAGTGAGCGAATAAGTGAGTTGAGTGGGGTTGAGTGAACGAGCGAGTGAGTTGGGTAGGTCGAGTGAGCAAGTTAGATGAGGGGAGGTGAGTGAGAGTGAGTGAGTTAATGAGTGAGGGAGCGAGTGATTGAGTTGAGTGGGGTTGAGTGAGCGAGCGAGTGGGTTAGGTAGGTTAAGTGAGCGAGTTAGGTGAGATGAGGTGAGTAAATGAGTTTCCGCATTCATACGCTGTCTTCGTGCGGAGCACCAGCGATTATGCCGGCTTCGAGCGCAGCGACAAGTGGCAGCCCCTGCTTGCAAGGGACTTCCTCAATCGTTTCCGTATTCATAGGTCGGCTTCGTGCTGAGTACCGACTATTATATGCCGGCTTCGAGTGCAGGGACAAGTGGCATCCCCTGCTTACACAGGACTTGCTCACTCGTTTCCGTAATCATACCATATTCATGTGCCGGCTTCGTGCGGAGTACCAGCCGCTATGCCGGCTTCGAGCGCAGCGATAAGTTGCAGCACCTGCTTCCACAAGACTTCCTTACCCGTTTCCGTATTCATACGCCGGCTTCGTGCAGAGTACCAGCGATTATGCCGGCTTCGAGCGCAGCGACAAGTTACAGCCCCTGCTTGCACAAGACTTCCTCATCCGTATCCGTGTTATTACGCCGGCTTCGTGCTGAGCACCAGCGATTATGCCGGCTTCGAGAGCAGCGACAAGTTACAACTCCTGCTTGCACAAGACTTCCTCATCCGTATCCGTGTTATTACGCCGGCTTCGTGCAGAGCACCAGCGATTATGCCGGCTTCGAGAGCAGCGACAAGTGACAGCCCCTGCTTGCACAAGACTTCCTCACCCGTTTCCGTATTCAGACGCCGGCTTCGTGTAGAGTACCAGCGATTATGCCGGCTTCGAGAGCAGCGACAAGTGACAGCCCCTGCTTGCACAAGACTTCCTCACCCGTTTCCGTATTCATACGCCGGCTTCGTGCAGAGTACCAGCGATTATGCCGGCTTCGAGAGCAGCGACAAGCGACAGCCCCTGCTTGCACAAGACTTCCTCACCCGTTTCCGTATTCAGACGCCGGCTTCGTGCAGAGTACCAGCGATTATGCCGGCTTCGAGAGCAGCGACAAGTGACAGCCCCTGCTTGCACAAGACTTCCTCACCCGTTTCCGTATTCATACGCCGGCTTCGTGCAGAGTACCAGCGATTATGCCGGCTTCGAGCGCAGCGACAAGTTACAGCCCCTGCTTGCACAAGACTTCCTCATCTGTTTCCGTATTCAGACGCCGGCTTCGTGCAGAGTACCAGCGATTATGCCGGCTTCGAGAGCAGCGACAAGTAACAGCCCCTGCTTGCACAAGACTTCCTCACCCGTTTCCGTATTCATACGCCGGCTTCGTGCAGAGCACCAGCGATTATGCCGGCTTCGAGAGCAGCGACAAGTGACAGCCCCTGCTTGCACAAGACTTCCTCACCCGTTTCCGTATTCAGACGCCGGCTTCGTGCAGAGTACCAGCGATTATGCCGGCTTCGAGCGCAGCGACAAGTGACAGCCCCTGCTTGCACAAGACTTCCTCACCCGTTTCCGTATTCAGACGCCGGCTTCGTGCAGAGTACCAGTGATTATGCCGGCTTCGAGAGCAGCGACAAGTGACAGCCCCTGCTTGCACAAGACTTCCTCATCCGTTTCCGTATTCAGACGCCGGCTTCGTGCAGAGTACCAGCGATTATGCCGGCTTCGAGAGCAGCGACAAGTGACAGCCCCTGCTTGCACAAGACTTCCTCACCCGTTTCCGTATTCATACGCCGGCTTCGTGCAGAGTACCAGCGATTATTCCGGCTTCGAGAGCAGCGACAAGTGACAGCCCCTGCTTGCACAAGACTTCCTCACCCGTTTCCGTATTCAGACGCCGGCTTCGTGCAGAGTACCAGCGATTATGCCGGCTTCGAGAGCAGCGACAAGTGACAGCCCCTGCTTGCACAAGACTTCCTCACCCGTTTCCGTATTCATACGCCGGCTTCGTGCAGAGTACCAGCGATTATGCCGGCTTCGAGCGCAGCGACAAGTTACAGCCCCTGCTTGCACAAGACTTCCTCATCCGTTTCCGTATTCAGACGCCGGCTTCGTGCAGAGTACCAGTGATTATGCCGGCTTCGAGAGCAGCGACAAGTAACAGCCCCTGCTTGCACAAGACTTCCTCATCCGTTTCCGTATTCAGACGCCGGCTTCGTGCAGAGTACCAGCGATTATGCCGGCTTCGAGAGCAGCGACAAGTGACAGCCCCTGCTTGCACAAGACTTCCTCACCCGTTTCCGTATTCAGACGCCGGCTTCGTGCAGAGTACCAGCGATTATGCCGGCTTCGAGAGCAGCGACAAGTAACAGCCCCTGCTTGCACAAGACTTCCTCACCCGTTTCCGTATTCATACGCCGGCTTCGTGCAGAGCACCAGCGATTATGCCGGCTTCGAGAGCAGCGACAAGTGACAGCCCCTGCTTGCACAAGACTTCCTCACCCGTTTCCGTATTCAGACGCCGGCTTCGTGCAGAGTACCAGCGATTATGCCGGCTTCGAGAGCAGCGACAAGTGACAGCCCCTGCTTGCACAAGACTTCCTCACCCGTTTCCGTATTCATACGCCGGCTTCGTGCAGAGTACCAGCGATTATGCCGGCTTCGAGAGCAGCGACAAGTGACAGCCCCTGCTTGCACAAGACTTCCTCACCCGTTTCCGTATTCATACGCCGGCTTCGTGCAGAGTAACAGCGATTATGCCGGCTTCGAGCGCAGCGACAAGTTACAGCCCCTGCTTGCACAAGACTTCCTCATCCGTATCCGTGTTATTACGCCGGCTTCGTGCAGAGCACCAGCGATTATGCCGGCTTCGAGAGCAGCGACAAGTGACAGCCCCTGCTTGCACAAGACTTCCTCACCCGTTTCCGTATTCAGACGCCGGCTTCGTGCGGAGTGCCAGCCATTATGCCGGCTTCGAGCGCCGGCATGATGGCAACATGTTTGCATGGAAACCCTTCTTGGTGTTATTTATCAGTAATTCATAATCCATGTCATTTTTCTTCTCCGTCACAAGGTAAGGGCCCTTCCACTGCATCAGTAACTTATTATGATCCGTGGGTAGCAAGATGAGAACCTTGTCGCCCGGATTCATATTCCTGTGAGTGGCTTTCTTATCATAGTAGTCCTTAGAGCGTTCGCGCGCCCTTTGCAGGTCTTAATGTGCAAGACTTCATGATTCTTCCAACTTGTCCCGCAACTCAAGAACGTTTGTGTATGTTGTCTTGAGATCTGATGCAATCTCCTTATTAGCCCACAGCTCCTTGAGTATTGTAAGTGGACTTCTAACGGTGCTCCCATATAATATCTCGAAAGGCGAGAAACGAAGAGTCGTTTCCGGTACTTCGCGGTAAGCAAACAAAACAGATCGGAGATATCCATCCCAATCAGTAGGTCTCTCCTGGCACATTTTCTTGATCATATTTTTGAGGGTGCCGTTGAACCGCTCTACAAGCCCATTACTTATGGGATGGTAAGGCGTCGTCAGTAACTGCCTTACTGACAAAATGCGGTTAACCTCCTTCATTACTTCCGATGTGAAGTTGGAGCCCCGGTCCCTCAAAACTGCCCTCGGGAACCCACAACGCGAAACCATTTCCACAATTCCCTCCGCCACTTGGATACTGTCAATAGTTCTCAGCGGAATAGCGTCAGGATAACGAGTGGCCACGTCAACCAGAGTAAGCACATATCTATTGCCTTTGGCAGATACTGGAGAGATTGGTCCCACAATGTCAATAGCCACTCGTTGAAATGGTAGGTCGATGGCTGGCATCTTGCCCAGAAGTACGGGACCAACTCTTCCCTTCGGAACTGTGCGCTGGCACACGTCACATGAGCGAACAAAGCGCTTAACGTCACTTTGAACACCGGGCCAAAAGATCTCGGTGATCCTAGACACCGTTTTTTGAACAGCCTGTTTTCCGGCCATTATGGCGTCATGTCCTGAGCGTAGCACTGTCTCTCGCATATCTCTCGGTAACACCAACTGTTGGACCCGCCTTCCTGAACTAAATATGCATTGCCTGTGCAGAAGACCATTTACCCATTGATATTCGAATGACGTACGACTCTTCTTTCTTTTCACTTTTTCCCCGACTCTTTCGAAGCTGGCCTTCAAGCTCGGGTCTTCTTTTTGCCTAATTGCAATTTCGCCCGGAGGTACGCTCCGGCACATCGTAACAGTAGTAGAGAGCGGACGCTGCGTTGCTCGGGCTGTCGCTTGAGCTCTTGTCTCCACTGCCGACGAAAAACTGACTGCACCCGTCTGAGCTGTCGCAGGCCTTTCCTCTTTTGGTTGTTCTTCACCGTCGAGCATCCTCCACTCGGGATCGGCGTTTTCGATACTTCGTGCACCCGTAATGTTTCCCAAGATGAGATCGTAGATCGGTTGGTCTACGCAATTTGCCACTACCTGCCCAGTGTAATATGGCGTGCACAATAGAATCCTGACTTCAGGAAGGTACCTTGCTGTGATATCTACAAGAGTAACAACCGAGGCTTCCCCTGTAAGATCCTCGTCCTTCACCAGGCTTCTCTGAACCAAAACTGTGTTGGCTCCGCTGTCTCTAAGCACGAATATAGGACGGTCCCCTATTTGACCAACCACCACCGGCATTGCTGCTTTTGACTTCGGTGTTCCACTCACCGCCTCATTTCAAGCGGCGTTTGCTCTCCTTTCAGCTGTGGAACTTCAGGTGACGCGACAAGTTCTACCCTACAGTCGACAACGCATGCAGCTCGGTCCTGCGTTCTGTATCGGCACTTATGCAGAGTATGACCCCTCTTCTTACGACCTTGACACACAACCTGTGTTTTTTGGGCAGCGCTACTAGTCCGACAGTAAACTGCACGGTGTCCCACCTTGCCGCAGAGAAAACACCTGACTGGCGCTTTAGATGCACCGCCATATGCTCTTGGCTTTGCCGCATTTGTCCCTAGGGTCTTTTGGGTTTCCTCCTTTGCCTTACTCAGATTTCTTAGCCATTGAGCCTTGAGGAATTGGTCTGCAGTGTCGGCGAACTCGTCCAAGGAGCACAACTTTCCTTCAGGACTAGCGCTAGCTTTGAGCTGCGGCACGCTAAAAATTGCTCTGTGACCAGCATGTCGCGCACCCCTTCAAAAATCTTTTCTGTGTTTGACATATCGAGCCACCTATCAAAATAGTTGGTCAGCCACAGGAAAACTGCCTAGCGGTTTCCGAATCCTCAGGTTTCGCGGTGCGAAATCTCTCACGAAAACCCTCTGCCATAAGAATTAATCTTTGGAGGAGCGCCGTTTTGACTTTCTCGTAGTCCATGAAATCAGCAGCGGGCATCCTTCCAAACACATTCAGCGCCTCTCCGACTAAACACATGCTCAATGCCGTGGCCCATTCACTGCGCTTCCAGCCTTGCCCCAAAGCTATCCGCTCGAATCGTTGCAGATATGCGTCCAGATCATCTATTTTGTCATCGGAGGGAGCCATCAGCTTCCTTGGACAAATTCTGGCCGGTCTAGGAGATTCTCTACCCGCTAAGGAACGCTGATCATTGTCCGTGATCTCCTCATATTTTCCCGCGACATGCGCCTGTTTCCACAAAAGAACCTCCTTCTCCCGTTCAATCCTTCTTTTCATCCGTTCTTCTGCCTCGCGATCTCTTCTAGCTTCTAGCTCTTCTGCCTAGCGAGCTCTTTTCTCTTCTCGCTCTTCTGCCTCGCGGGCTCTCTCATCTGCTTCCAGAGCTCTTTTATCTGCTTCGCGAGCGTCTGCACTTGCTTGCGCCCTTTCCTCACTCTCTCTCTGTCTGCCTATCTGCCTCCTCTTTCTGCTGGTCGCAGAGACGCATCGCCTCTTCCTTGCTTAACCCAAGCTTCAGCGTCATTTCTAACGTTCTTGCCAAATCCATACTTTCTGCCGTCGAGAGATCGGAAAAATCCGAGGCCAAGCAAAAAGAAAGAAGGAAATGAATCCTGGCACAGGCTCGCCACTTCTGTTTGTCACGGATCTCTCCGGAGAACACTCGGACCAAAAGAATGGACTAGGCGACAAGTGTACCCACAGACACGCACATTTAATACACCCTACATGACACACACACTAGAACACAAAACCAACACAAAGAATAAAAATACACACGACCCGGGAACACTGCTACCAGCGTCCACTATTAGCATTGTACTGTTAGTGGTCGGCGTTCATGCTCACGGTTGGTTCGGTGCGGCTGCGGCGTTGTATGGATCCAGTAGCCGGCGTCGAGATGGCGTTCGACGAGCTTGGGCTGGCGTCGCTGACGGCGTCGCTGGCTGCGTTGAATAAGCTCCCGGTCCAAGCGCCCGTGGAGGTGATGCCGGTGTTGTTGGCGTCAGAGGCACAACCCGGATTAGTGGCAACAGCGCTGGAGACACCCTTGGCCGGAGCAGGTGGTCGCGTCCTCCGTCGACTCCCCGGAACAGGCTAAGGCACTGCAGGAAGTTCACGATGCGAAGCCGTAGAACCCGAGCTTACCGGAGCAGTAGCCGGCGTCGCTCTCTTCCAGCCGATGCGTCCCTGACCCACCGCAGCCTCCGCTCCTCTGTTCTCACCCGTGCCTCGCTCTCCCTAGAACTTTTATAGCCTTGGCTTTAGTCCACGTAATCCTTGTCATCGTCTTCTCCTTCTCTTCTCCACCAGTCACCTCTCTCTACCTCAGCGAATCCTTCTTCACCAATCATCCCTTTCCACCTCATCGAATTCTTCTTCTTCATCTTCTTTATTCTTCGGTTAATCCACGTCGTCTTCTTCAGACCTCTTTCCTTCATAATTTTATTTTGGACTCCTTATTATCTATGACAAGCTACACGTAGCCTATGAGAGGCGCGGTTGTTGAGGAGGGCTCCGGATTAATTTGTATCCCCTGGGGGTTCTTTAACGTGCTCTGGAAATCGTGCAGTACATGGATGACCACCGCTGCCGCGATCCACTCGTGCGGCCTTGGGCTCAGCCGTCGAGCGCCAAATACACTCAGCCGCCGCAGCGCGTCAAAGTCGGCTGGGGATTAGCAGCCTTGAAAGAATTCGGGAACATGGAAGCAGACCGCTTTGTCAGGGGTGTCACTCCGTTCCATTTGGCACACGGTCGCGAAGCCTTGACCATGCTCGACGCCATGCTTCTTCCGCATCCTGCTCCCTCTTCTGTCGTGGACGCTGAACAATTCGTTCGTGACGCCGAAGCCGCTCGCCAAGTTGCTCGACAGCGAATCCGGTGCCAACAACAACGTGATGCCGAGCGCTACAACCTCCGCGGCAGGGAGGTGATTTATACACCCGGTGACCAAGTCTGGGTATGCATGGAGTCCGATCCTCTTGCGAGGGCGCTCTGAGAAGCTTCTTCGCCGTTACTTTGGTCCATACCATGTGTTACGCCGCCTCAGCGCGTTGACCTACGAGGTGCTCCCACAAGGAACTGTCCGGTCGTCTCGACAACCGACATCCGAAGTGGTCCACGTGGCGCGAATGATGCCATATTACTCCCGTTAGCCCCGTTCCGCGAAGACAATCGCGCTGCTACCTTCCGCCTTACGTATGTTTTCCCCCCTCACGTGTGGCATCGAGTCATGCCTCTTGGAAGGGAGGGGGGCAATGCCACACTGCTAACATTCTGCCAGTGCCACCTGGTGGCCGAACCTGTCTCCCAGCGCATGGCCGAACTTCTTTTGTCTGTAATGAGCGTCGCGGTTCGGCAAGCCTCGCCCCAGTAAACGGCTTTGTTTCCCGCTTCTTGCTTCGTGTGTCGGTGACAATATGGACGCCGGCTGCTTGGCTATCGTTGAAAAACGTTGCCAGCGAAAATATTCGCTGCGCTGTTGAGTGCGTCTGTGCGTGCAGGTCGTGCTTTATCAGCCTCGTGTCATTCACTGCTGAATCACGGGTGCAATG
This sequence comes from Amblyomma americanum, assembly GCF_052857255.1. Lineage (NCBI taxonomy): Eukaryota > Metazoa > Arthropoda > Arachnida > Ixodida > Ixodidae > Amblyomma > Amblyomma americanum. The sequence continues at coordinate 401,067,089 of NC_135497.1, forward strand.
CTGCTGCGCGACACTTCCGGGGTGGAGGCGGCGATCTGAAGAGGACAGTATATACCGTGCTGGGTACCTCGGCCGCTTCCCCGACAGCAACGACATCAACGATCCCCAGGCTGCCGGCAATATACGCGTGGCCATCGTCTGATTGAGAGAGAAAACTTTCCCCACATCCCCCGCCCAAAACCGGCGCCTTGACGCGCGCCCGCTATCGGGTGCGTACTGCAATTCTGTGCGCGAGCTCGCTATCGGGTGTGTACTGCAATTCTGTGCGCGCCGCTCGGCGAAAGCTCCGTCGTCGAGCTGCGTGCAATACAGCGTGGGGCGCGCGAAGCTTTCTTTACCTTGTCGGGCCGACTGCTTCGCGCGCTGTGTTTTTACGGAGATCCGGCTGTTGGGAAGGGAAGGAGGACGCTGTTCACATGTTTGCCCGGCCGAAAAGCCGCGAAGGCGCCCCGTAGTCGACGGCGGGCAGCTGTGCGAGAAAAGGCGCACAATACGTCGCCGCGTGCTCGGCATGCACCACGCAGCCGCCGCATCTTTCGACACTTCGTCCAGTGATGCGGCCGTGTGCGCGGCTTTTGACCTGCGGGCAAGCGCGCAAGGCAGAACGTTTTGGGAAAGAGAAGAGGACAAAAAAAGAAAGAAAGAACGTGCTTAGAAGCGATGTTTGCGCTTCTGCTAACGAATGTGTGTCAGAGAGAGAGAGAGACATTAATTACACGCAAACATTTTGTAATCAGCTCTAACTCTAACCGGTGCGACCTCCCTGCCTTCCTTCGCCAACGCCTCTATTGGTGTTTTGCACAGAGATTCTAGGTTGCGAAACGCTTAGTGCTCGTCTGTAGCTTAGCGCGCAGATTCAATAACCTAGCCGGTGCGAACGCGATTATTTCCTGGGCGGCCAGACTTCGCAAACGCTCTTTCGCCTGAACACGACCAGCTTTCGTGCAGTATCTGGATTTCAGCGTAAACACAGGATCTCATGTCAATATGATCACTGACTAAACCTGCGCACAAATTTTCACAACTGAACCTCAGTACCCGGGTTCGAATCCGACCGCGGCGGCAGCGTTTCGATGGATTCGAAATGCAAAAGGCGCCCGTGCGCTGTACCCGCCGCGGTGGCTCAGTGGTTAGGCGCTCGGCTACTGGTTCAGAGGAACCGGGCTTGAACCCGACCGCGGCGGCTGCGTTTCGATGGAGGTGAAACGCTAAAGCACCCATGTGCTGTGCGATGTCCGTGCACGTTAAACATCCCCAGGTGGTCGACATTATTCCGGAGCCTTCCACTACTGCACCTCTTTCTCCCTTTCTTCTTTCACTCCCCCCTTCCTCCCTTCCCTTAGGGCGCGGTTCGGGTGTCCTGCGAAATAATTGAGACATTTACTGCGCCCTTTCCTTTCCTCAAAACCAATTTTCATTTAATTTTTTTCGTTTGCCCCCCCATGAGAGTACCGTTGCTCAAGGCGACGTCCAGCCCGCTAATGTACGCTGAAGGCCCTTTCCGGGCGTCAATGCCGCACACGCAGCGGTTAACTCTTGTGCAAATACTGAGTTGGTGCACGCAACGCGAGGACCTCTAATCTTCGCATTCCAACCCGCGAGAGAGGAAATATTCGCTGCATGCAGTGACAGGAGCTAAAGATAGGACGGCGGCCTTCACAGTTCAACGTAAAAGGTTGCGGGACGTGTGTAATGAAACCGCTTGTGGCATTCATTCCAGGGGTAGTTTAACTCCCAGCGTAAGGCCGTCACGTAGCGAAAATGAAGAGAACAAAAATTGCTGGAATATTTATGAGACAAAGCCGAAAAGAGCGAGAAATGGCAGTGGATCACGTACTGGTCAATACCGGCTCGGAGATGTAAAAACTCAAAAATGGCGAACATAAAAGGATGGCGAATAAAGGACGAAAGAGAACGCTGGCGTATAGTGCGCGGCTTGTACGTACTTCCTGCGTTTAATCTAGAATGTACACGTTTATAGAATGCAGTCCGTTTATGCCCCGCGCAGGCTATGAGATATATAAAATGCCACTAGATGGCGTTTTTGGCCAGGCACCTAGGAAATGCGGATACGAATGCAGGTCCCTCTTCCTTCAAGAATGCCATACATGCTCTTGCAGAGGCCTTGAACGCACCTCAAAAGATACCTTGAGGGCGAGTGCAGTGCTCTGTATCAACGTGACCCGTAAAGCCTTGAATATGCTCTGAAGGTCTTAATTTATCTGGGTTTCTCTACGCCACGCTGTATTAGCATGGATGAATAAAGCGGTTTGCGATGCAAATGGATGCTATTTGAAAGGCTAACTCAATAGTTTTCTCTAATAATAATAATAATTGTTTTTTTTGGGGGAAAGGAAATGTCGCAGTATCTGTCTCATATATCGTTGGACACCTGAACCGCGCTGTAAGGGAAGGGTAAAGGAGGGAGTGAAAGACGAAAGGAAGAGAGAGGTGCCGTAGTGGAGGGCTCCGAAATAATTTCGACCACCTGGGGATCTTTCACGTGCACTTACATTGCACAGCACACGGGCGCCTTAGCGTTTTTCCTCCATAAAAACGCAGCCGCCGCGGTCGGGTTCGAGCCCGGGAACTCCGGATCAGTAGCCGAGCGCCCTAACCACTGAGCCACCGCGGCGGGGATCAATAGTTTTTCTCTCGATAGCAATTTTTGATGCCCTAATAATGGATTTTTGTTTACTTGCAATAGCTACATCCTCCGTGGCCATGAGAGACGCCGTAGTGGAGGGCTCCAGATTACTTTCGACCACCTGGGGTTCTTTAATCTTCACTGACATCGCACAGTTCAAGCAGCCGTGTTTACGTCTCGCTTTCAACGAAAGGCGCCCGTCGAAAACTGAATGGAACTCGCGACCTCGTGCTGGGAGCCGAACTCCCTCTGTATAGGCACTGAGCCGCCGAGGAGGGTAACCAAAAATTCAGGGGTGCACTTTGTTGACCTAAAGTGTGGCGAGGCTAAAGCCTTAAGCGCAATGTTGCTGCTTGTGTCGCTGAGGTCTTCCGAAGATGTTAATTAAGTTCACAATTGTTGGTGAATGTTAATAGCTGGAGACACTGGAAGGCATTTGGGAGACATCCGTTTGATTCGACGCCTTTCCGCAAACACTCACCAGCGTCCTTACGCTAGACAAAAATTATTGTAGGACTATAAAAAAGAACGGAAAATAAAGTGTCCCTGCCCGTGCTACTCGCCAATGCAGATGCTTAAGCTGTGTATCTTCAACAAAGTCCACATGTGCACAGATTCTTCATCACAAACTTTGCTCAATGAAAACATTTAAAATGAGGAATCACTCTCCCATTTTTCAGAACTATGTCGAAAATTTGTGATTTTAAATCCAGAAGGTAATACTCTGATCACTTTCTCTCGTATGTCTCATGGTCCGTGATTAAATTACAAATTACAAGACGATACTTCTAGAGTTAGTCAAACTTATGTATACTAAGTTGAACTGTCAAATAAATTGATTGCTGGGACATATATGTACTGCTTAATAACGCCGGTATCGCTTGCCGCACATCCTGAATGTACTTATTTTCACCCTCATATACGTCACAACTTCCTTAAACGAGAGCCCTGTTCCGCTAGCTCAAAAGAATACTAATTAGTATTGTGCGTGCAAGTGTCAAGAAGCATTGTAAAGCTCTATTCTCGGCTCGAAGCCAATGGCACGCGAAAGTCTGTCATCATGTTAAATACTGTCGTAAGCACTTCGGCGTCTATTGTTTCAAGTTCCTTGTCACGTTTAAATTTTGCAAGGCCGAGAGCGACCGTCCGTCCTGACCTTAGTTAACCGAACATATGTTTTATCGCTGCGCCGCCGAACTCCTTTCTGCTTGAGACACGAGTTCGCCCAACAAACAGATTCAAAGTTGGACGCAAGCTTTGTTGGCGTCATTCTCGCCTGGATAATGTTACCAGAACGTAACAGAAGAACCAATACAAGCTGCATATGCTGCAACAGGTATTGACGCACACTGAGTATTGCAATTTCAGAAATTATGTATGTCCACTTCCGCTACCATAATGAGCGCCTTTTTTTTTGTTGTCCACGTATATTCAAGCTGCTGCGTGTCCTGAAGCTTCCTAGAAATATTTGGTTTAAATATCTTTGTAAAAGACCTTAGATTATGCAGTTGAATATCCAATTCCTTTCATTCTCTTAAACTCAGGGACCTTTATTAACACGTAAGCATCGCAAATGTTAATTTTTAATTCCTTACATTGTAAGGTAAGCCAGCTGGTATAACGCGCATTCGTCTAATGTTTATTAGTGCAGCCCTGTTAGGTTGTGGAAAATTACATTTTGGGATGCTACTTCGCTTCAAGAATGACGTTAGGAAAGTCAGAAATGTAGGAGAATGATGCAAAGCTCGTAATCATCACCTCTCAGATTAGTCTTAAATTGGCTCGTGAAGGACGATTTTATTGAGACAGAGTGCAATTTCAAACTAATTTTGCTTTGCTGGCAGTTAGTTCGTGCTTGCAGTTACTGTCAACAACGGACTTAATTTTTGCGTTGCCAACGTGTGGGACGGCCCGTCGTTAGGCGCTGCCAACCTTCAAAATGCATTTCCAAGAGGAGATCTTGGGCGTCCCGTGCGTGCAACGTGTTGTGCTCCTGCGGCAGGGTTGGGTTCCGTCTATACACGCTTCTTTCGCGAATGACATGATGCGTTTTCCTGGGGAGGACCATGAATTCTTAATGCCGCTGTTGTGTGAAATTAAAGCAGCTGCGCTTGAAATTTATGGAGCCATATTTACGCTGCAGAATCCTTTACTCTTTGAAACTTGCCATCCAAACTTTCCTCGCCGCATATCACTCTACAAACTCATTCAGGCCGGCCGGAAGACGTACTACAGGCTGGTTGCCTTGCTTTTTAGCCAAGTATCAGTGTAGAACATGTTGACGTCTGTGCTCGAAGCATACGTTCAACCATACAGAGTCGGGCTGAAGGAGAGAGCGCGCAAAGTTATTTCAGATTTCTCCCATGACAAAGGGGGTTACTACGCAGTCATTGCGTAAAGCGTAAGAGGTAAAATATAAAAGCTTCTCGGTTACCTCTGATATTGCCGAACTGGGAGCGAGCGCGCGTTCCCCTTCCGCGTGAACGGCGGTCGCAGCGGCGGAGCGGTGGGGCAGTGGCGACCCCAACGAGGTGGGAACAGACATTGAAAGGCAGTAAGAAGAAAGAAGAAACACACCACGCGCTCCTCTCGAGACCGGCCGTGCTCTGACGCGGCAGTGGTCTGCGAAGTTGAACAACCGCAAGTGTATATGTATATATATATACTAGACTAAACGCCCAGGGCACTGCGTAAGCCGACCAAGTGCCCTGGGTGGAAGATGAGGAGGCGAGGGGAGCGCGCGGAGGAGGGAGCGCGCGCTGAAGACGATAAAGATTGCGGCCCGCAGGTCGATGTTCCTGGAGCTCTCTCCGACCAGGCGTGGCTTTGTTTGGGCGGAGCCGTCGTCCCGTTTCAATATATATATTATATATATATATATATATATATATATATATATATATATATATATATATATATATATATATATATATCTGTTAGCAACTGCTCTTTTTTAGATTGTATCCCATTATAGTGGCATTATTGCCCCTTCCGAGAAAGAGAAGCATTTCGTTTACTATTTTGATTGGCCAGCATTTTAATACAATACGCCGCGGATCGTGGCCCACTGTTAGCAACTGCATATATATATATATATATATATATATATATATATATATTGAAACGGGACGACGGCCCGATTCGAAGAAAGCCACGATATGTATATAGGTGCTTATAATAGGCCCTGGTGAACACTCTCAAGGTTCCCTTGCGCGCAAAACTTAACTACCCGCGAAAGCAGCTGATTGGACAACCGTCGCCATAGCTCAGTTGGTAGAGCACCGGACGCGATATTCGGAGGACATTGGTTCGGATCCCACCGGCGGCATGGTTTTTTTTTTCTGCTGCGCTATAAGTAATTTTCTTTAAGTGGTATATTAATCGAAGTGTTATTCTCCCATTGATTGGCAATATAAATAAAGAACTAGAAATATATATATATATATATATATATATATATATATATATATATATATATATATATATATATATATATATATATATATATATATATATATATATATATATATATATATATATATATATATATATAATTAGCAGATAACGTAAACGAAATGAGGGGCCCGTTTGACAAACCTATGAAGGGAGCTAACAGTCACCGAAACCAAGGTGCATAGGGGAATGTTATTTTCATTTTTTCTAATGTGTTTGCTTATGACTGGAATAATAATACTTAGAATAATAAAACGCTTAAAGAGAATTACTTATAAGGCAGCAGAAAAAGCAGCCATGCCGCCGATGGGATCCGAACCCACGACCTCCGAATATCGCGTCCGGTGCTCTTACCAACTGAGCTACGGCGACGGCTGTCCAATCTGCTGCTCTCGTGGGTATTTATGTTTATTGGGTGTAAGCGTACCTTGAGAGTGTTCACCAGCGCCACCCTCGACCATACCGGCGGTCGTAGCACGTCCAGTAATACCGCGAGCGTGACGCGGAACGTCATCTAACGGCGACGGTGGAAGCTGTGCAAGAGCCCTCTTATGCTACCTATGGCATCAAGACTGCCAGAACCGAGACTCTCGTTCAGCTATTAGCAGACAAGGTAAACGAAATGAGGGGCCCGTTTGACAAACCCATGAAGGGAGCTAACACTCACCAAAACCAAGGTGCATAAGGGAACATTATTTTTTTTAATGTGTTGTGCTTTTCAGTTGAATAATAATGCTTCAGTTAATAAATCGCCTAAAGTAAATTACTTATAAAGCTGCAGAAAAAAAATATTTGATTCAGGAGTTCTACTTCTTGCTCTGCCGCAGTTTTTTCTTTTGTAGTTTCGTAATAGAGGATATCCATTCCTGCAGACGTCGTGCTCTTTGAAGGATTGCGGCGATTCTGGAAAAAGGAGTGGAAAATGGGACAAGTGTATATACACCATGGAAACGTTCCCAGCGCCCTTTCAGTTCTTGGAGTGCAACTTCTATAGGGCCGTCGGGGTGCCTCAGTTTTTCTTATTGATGGGGAGGGGTAAATACTTTTGCCGGAAGTGGTGTCAAAAGTGGTGGCGTGAATAGGGGCGTTTTCTGTGCGAACTATGAAAGAGTCCTTTAGTTTGCGATGTTTGAATTCCTCACCACTCTCCAACAGATGGCCACGTACAAGCGCACATAAACGTTGACACGAAAAGACATGGGTAACGCCAACGTTTTTGTGTTGTCTACGTCTCGTACGTGGTCTAAAATGCAACATCAAATCCACAACAGTTCGTGCTTCAGTAGATGGCTACTTTTCAGCGCACATCACCTTTCAGAAATTGTTCAGCCACCTTCTCCGGAACGTGTACACGGAGCCCAGAGTTCGCGTTTTTTTTATTATAGCTTATGATGTTTAGCCATAAGTCACAATTTCGCGCGGGCAACCAACAGGGCCTAGTTTCAGCCTGAGTGACTGCAGGAGCAGGGATTAGGACCCAGATGCTGAGCGAGTACCTTACGATGCTATTACCATGTCATCGATCAACAGCGGCGGCTACCTGACAGTCATCTAACATGGGGCCCAGGCAATCATGGCAGCAGCATGGTAGATGTAAATTAAGGTGTGGGCGCTTGTGACCCTGATGTATCAAACTTTTATGTGCGGTGTCCTATTTGAAGGTGATGCATACATGCAGTTAACAGGAATTAATACCTATGGAAGAATACCCATAAGTATTCTTTCATCTTTGGGACGTAGGGGGTTAAGGTGAAAAGAGCACAATAGGCTACAGGACTTAAGAAAACGATGTTCTCCCACATACAAAATATCCTATGTCCAGCTATAGTTAATGTGCCGAAATAGCTATAACCTTTCTTATGACCGTCAATAGCTGTAGTTTCATGTGGATATACTTTTGTATATAAGGCTAAAACCGGTGCATGGTTCTGAAGCTATAGCTCTAGTACCAGATTTTCAATAGCTGGCATTACGCACTCCATTTGGATATTCATAGGGGATCATAAAAAGAGACGGACGGACATAGCTTACCATATAGTTTTTCCACTGACGCCCATAGACCCATGGTTGGGACAGGAGGAATCAGAGCGCAGCGCATTTCGGTATTGACGCACTAAAGTGATTATGGCGTTCATTTGGATTGCCCGGTGCCTGGAGCTGTGGTAAGAAGAGAATGGGGGTGGGTAGTGTGTTTAGTGCAGATGTTGGTAGTGTTATTTAAGGGTCTTCTGTCCGACACGCAGATGAGGGTGCCAGGAAAGAATGTGGTCAACGTTGCTAAGTGGGGACGTACCGATGGTTGCTTTATTCTTCCCGAGGGCGTCAGTGCCTGATACTTCCGGATCGAATCGGTGTTCGATTTCCGCACCCTGTCCCAAAATGCCTATTCACACGGCGGATGAAAACGGTTCCGTCCGGGCGCGGACAAAATAACACGTGACACTACGTCACTGGCTCCTCCTCTTCCGCTGACGGCGCAGTCTTCGAAAGCAAAAAAACGGGCGCGCGGGCTGCACCCTGCCGCCTCACCTGCAGTCTTCTGCGCTTTCAGAAGGGCAACATTGATAATGTGCTGTATACGCGTCTTTACATTGTGAGTGGCCGCTCTTCAGTTCTGGTGTTTTTTTGTTTTTTTGCGAGGATTTGGTGTGAAGCGCGAATGACTGCAGCCTTAATGCCGTTTGGTACATGGATTCGTCCTCTCGCGGGCTACGAAAGCCCGGTTTCTCATTGTCTTAGCCCCACCGTCCACGCTGCTGGCTCTCCCAGGCTCTGCAGGTGTAACTTTGATGTCGCGGGCACTACTTGGCGCATTGGTTTCGTTGTAGTCGGACTCGCTCGCGGGCTCGACCCAAAACTTGCGCTGAATGTTATTCGAGCTCCGCCGTTTATGCTGCTCGCGGTTCAGGTCTAGGTTTCGTGCTGTGCGCATCGCTGGACGTTTTTTTTTTTTTTTGCAGTTGGACTCCTTCGCTCACGAACTCGATACTAAAAAGGCGGTTCTAGCTTGCTGTTTGAGCGACGCTGTTCGTGCTGCTCGGGTTGCAGGTCTGGCTTTCATGCTGCGCACATTGCAGACCGCATTTGTTCGGGTAGGGTGGGGCAGTGCTTTGCTGTTTGGAACGTCCCACCTGCGCTTTCCTTTGTTGGTGGTGCTTTGGGTTCTGCCTTGGAGGCGCTGATATTGCAATCCAGGGGACCAACACGGACGCCATCTCATCTCTTCCTGCCCAGCGGTCGTCAACGCTGGACATTCTAGATTTTTCGGACCGCGGAGGAGCTGTAAGGTTTCTGGCGACAGCCCGTCTGGTTCAGTTGCGTAGTCGGCCCGGGACACCTGCAACCGGGGTCACTGCACGGCGATAGGCATCTTGGTTCCCACAGCCAGTCCCCGCTTGGGTTATTGGATTCGAGACGGAGGACTTTGCTGCCGTTTGTAAACAACATTTTCCCCGGAAGATCGACCGTGCGGTACGGAGGCAGTTAGCGACCGCCAAAACCGAGCAGGGGTGGCTCACCCCTTCAATTGTGCCTGCTCGCCTGCGCCTCGCCTATTCAGACTTCCCGAAAGACGTGTCCGGCTTGACAGCGTGAGAATTGTCGTTCGGACGCGAAGACAACGCTCTATTCTGGTGGGGGCGATTATCCAGCGGCACCCTCTCTCTCGGGCGAGGCATGTGACGGGGGCGTGTCCCTATGTGAAGTGGTGTGTGTGTGTGTGTGTGTGTGTGTGTGTGTGTGTGTGTGTGTGTGTGTGTGTGTGTGTGTGTGTGTGTGTGTGTGTGTGTGTGTGTGTGTGTGTGTGTGTGTGTGTGTGTGTGTGTGTGTGTGTGTGTGTGTGTGTACGACAGCGCAAGTTAGGCCACACCCAACCTGGCGAAGACCTCCTCGAACCTGGGGAATCCCAGGGACCGGACCCTTATTAAATCGGACGACGAGTGCCATGAGGAGAAATCTTCGATCATCCTCAGATCTTCTCAGATCCTCCGACCTTCCCCCATCACCCTCCAGTGGGTTCCTAAATCTTGTAAATAATGTAAAATAAACCCCCTCTACAGTTTCCTTCATAACCAAGTCCGACAACGTCATTCGGAGAAAGGACCTGCGGCGCTGAAAGAGTCAGCTCACTCAAGGACCCTTCATCTCTAACATCGGGTAATACACAGAATGTGCACTTCAATACTGCCTGTCTTGAACTGTTTCAGCAATATTAATTGTTCAGGAAAAGTAATAGAAAATTCGACATCCACAACCACTGAGAAACAGTAACTGCAAAAAATAAACTACAATGTTTGGCAGGCTAGTTGATACTAAGATAAAAGCTAAGTACACAAAAGCAGCAAAAACAATTGAACTGCACAAGTAGATAAAACTACCTTCCCAAAGAACCACTGCCACGCTACTTGTGAATTAATTACAGCTTGTGTATAGAACATTCAATTTTATAGCTCTGATTTCCATGGCACTCCATGAACAAAGCATGCCAGCACAGAATTTTTACTCTGCTTCAAACAAAACAGTCTGCTAGAGTCCTATTATTCATACAGTAGCCTGTTTTGGCCTATGGTAACCTTCATAGGGGTAAGGCAGATCTCGCATACGTCACCCAACTGAATGTGCCCGCCAGAAATGAGTCATGAGGACCGAGCTTACACAACGCTAAATTTCATGAACGCACAGTTTATTTTCTGCCTCCTTAGCAAGTAATAAAGTGTAGTAGCCGACGAATAATTCGGACTTCGATGAGGCACTGTCAGTTACCCCATAGAAGCGCATAAATTTTCGCGACGGATATTTTGGACGTTTAAAATTCCGAAAGTTCGATTTTTCAACCTAATTTCAGTCGCCTGTGGGCCAAAATCGGCCATCTTATCGGCTTCTTGCTGGCTCAAAAGGCGCCATCTTGGATTGAGGTGGATTTACCCTGCAGTTGGATTGGCTTGACATACTTTTGGTACCTCATTTTGGCCAGTAGAGGTCCCTGCGATCTGTGACACTTCGAGGTGGCAGTCGGATAGTCATCGCCGTCAACTTGCTTTTCTTGCCAAAATTGTCGGGGGCAGTTATCGCTTGTCTCATATATTAAAAATTAGAAACCGGTTGTTGGGGGAAGGAAGTGGCGCAATATCTGTCTCACATCTCGGTCGACACCTTAACCGTGCTTTAAGAGAAGGGATAAACAAGGGACTGAGAGAACAATGAGGTGCCATAGCGGAGGGCTCCGGAGTAATTTCGACTACCTGGGATCTTTAACGTGCACTGACATCGCACAGCACAGGGGCGCCTGTGCATTTCGCCTCCATCGAAATGCGGCGGCTGCGGTCGGGTACGAACCCGGGGAATCCGGATTAGTAGCCGAGCTCCCTAACCACTGAGCCACCACATCGGGTCGCATACGTTAGTCATTCGCCGTTTCGTCACTTGGATTTTTCCGACCGTGTCGACCGAGTGGCGCTCTGTCTTCACGAAGTTACATCCATTCGCCGTTTTGTGATTGCGTCCGGCAGTTCCACTGCTTTGAAAGAAAAGTGCCTTGTCTTTGAGTGTGTTTGACGAGCGGTGCGGTGCACATTCGGGTTGTGGATAACATGGCCCCGCCGGGTCCGTCAAAGAAGCGCGGGAAGTATCCAGCTAAACGCCGTAACCTTGCTGTCTAGTGTAGACAGTGAAAGCACAACTTTGGCACAAATCGTCGGCAGCAAGAGAAATTTTCCGCTTAGCTTCTCTTTCGCTGCGAAACACTGCCACCAAGTCGCACTCATGACGCCAAAGGAATGCAGGGAAACAGAGCAAACTGGGGTGCAGTACATGAAAGAGTGCCCGACACTGGGCTCAACAACACTGTCTGAAGAAAACGTGGCCAATGGCGGGGGAAGAATAAACAGACTATGAATGTGGATTAGGCTACGCCTTTCGTTGGCCCCTCATTGACTTGACAAGCGTTGACGACAATGAGGATGGTAGACTACACGTGGAAGGCCGCCATCGCGCGCTGCTGTGAAGCTGACCCGCCAAATTAGCAGGTAACCCGCACCCTCACTTATTAAAGGCGTTGTTTCAAATTTCGGAGCAGGTTATACTCGAGCAAATGCGGTACGTGCCAGCGCTTTCTCATGGTGCAGCGTCTGTTTTTAAGGTATGCTTTGCGTGACTGATAAAATGTGTAAGCCTATTTGCCCACACACTTCTGCCAGCCACGCAAACATCCCCACTCTTGTGGTCTCTCCACTTTCGCACATCACTGCACATGCCAGGTTTGGTGTTTTCAGCATACCATGTGGGCTGCCAGCACACATTTCTGGTAGAAATAATATAATAAACAACCAAGAGAAATGTGAGCACAAGGCAGTTTGCGGTCTGTGGAGTTGGCGGACCTTGTAGTCCTCACCTGTGGAAGTGTTTATGTAGACATAGAAAAGGGGGGTGTCATAATATGGCACAAAAGCACAGTGCTGTCGCCAAGGGCGCAACCAATGCACACACACTTGCAAGTGCTGTCGTGCTGTGGAATGTTATGTTAATCTGGCGCTAGAAAAATTAGCCCCCTAGGCCGAAGCCATGAGAGTACAGCCAATGAAAGAAGTGCACCAAATTTCTGAGCAGCGAGGCAGTGCAGTGCTGGAAGGGACTGCTCTGAAGTCTTGTATGCAGCCGGGTCTCTCTGATAAATTAAAACTCAAACTAAACTACATGGCCTATACTTTTCCTTCTTCAATGATTTGCTATATTTTGGCCCTTAATTTTTAAGCAAGCAAGCAAGCAAGCAGCGAAGAGGTGGAACACTCACCTACCACGGCAGACAGCCGAACAGGGTCTAGGGCCTCCTTCACAGGAAGGCCCTTTTGCACATTATTTTTCATCCTATAGAGGGACTTTCTCCTCAGCTCCTCCTCCGTAAATACATTCCGAAGGAGCGCCCCGGCGAATTTCCCAGGGCTGCTCTGACACTGCCGCTCCAACAACTGATGAATGGTGTGGTCGACAACCACACCACTCCCAATGTCAACCTGCAAACAGCACAGCAATCAAAGATAAAGGCAAGCAAGCGAATTCAGCTGTCTCAATGAAAATGCTAGATTGTCCATTATCCTCTGTGCAGCTGGGATGTCAGCAGTTTTTTAATGCGAGGAAATTACATAACTGTACTGCAAATGAAAACGTTTTTCGAAAGAGATCCTGCATTAATGTGTTCAATGCGAATTGTAGTGCTGTAATAGCCTAGCGACTAGATGAAGTGCCTGCAACGAAAGCATGGGCTCTTTCACGTTACCTGAGCATATTTCTCTATATGAACATCTACTTCAGGGGTCCTCAAACTTGATCTCTGGTACACCGAGGTATGATGGAGGGCTTTTTGGGGTTTCCTGAGCATCGATTTACATGCATGCCTCTACAATAACGTTTAAAATAGCCAATTTTTTAGGACTGATCACACTGCAACTGTTCACTGCACAGCCAGTCATAACTGAATTTGGTCATTTCTTCGATATGTGTTTCATAACCTGTTGCCAGTCATAGTTGAATTTGGTCATTTCTTCAATGCGTGTTTCATAACCTGTTCGTGCTCAGCACTTCGCGGCAAAGATTTGAGGAATATATGGTTGTAAACGGCTCAGTTGGTATATTAAGGCACCAATGCGTGTGTGATTTAGCATTTCGCCTCCATGCCTTGAGGAAGCAACAAGGATGATTGCACGTGGCTGGATAAGCGAAAAACATGCATGTGCTGCCGATCATCCACAGTGCCCTCTTTCTGGCGTTTCTCCATCTCACTGTCCGGTGGGGCGACTGTCTGCGAACATGCAGATACACATTTTAGGACATGCCCCTAATGTGCTCCCGCATGAATTCAAGAAGCCGTGATAACTTCTCTATCGAATGCCAGAGAAAATTTCAAACGCTGACGAGCACCTCACTTGTATATTCAAGAGTATGTGCAACGATCATATTTTAGCTCACAAACCTTTGCACATGGCAGAACAGGCTGATCTGGGTCCTTTTTAGACCAGCATTCTCTCCAGCCGTGTCAATATTTTGGCTGGCACTGCAATGGACAGGGAAAGAAAATTGTTAGCATTCTATTAAAACAGGAAGACTATGAACACACCACTCAAAGCCCTGACAGCAACCCGGGAGTAAGTAGTCTATTTTCCAGTTTTAAACAACACACATAAACATCTACCATTATAAAAATGTATGGAATTAGTTAAAAGGGCCCTGAAATGAATTCAATGAGCTTATTCTATTGCAACATATCTGCTGAGGTGGTCTTTGTAAGTATTCAATTCATATTTGAAAGCTCTGAATGAACCCTATAATTTCAAATAATTTTTTAATCTCTGCTCGCAGTAGCTCGCAATCGATTAAGAAGACACACCTCATCGTGCGTCCCCCACCCCAATGACATAAGTGGGCAGAGGCGGGGAGGTGTGTCTCTGTAATCGGTTGCAAGCTACTAAGAGCGGAGATTTTTTTAATTATTTCCAAATGATAGGGTCCATGCAGAGCTTTCAAATATGACTCGAATGCCCACAAAGACCACCTCTACAAATCTGGTCTACTAGAATAAGCCCATAAAAATGATATCAGGGCCCTTTTAAAACCAAAACACCGGTTTGTGGGCATGTTGAGGGTAGCCAATGCTTGTTTCGCACAGCAGGCTTCGTACATTTTCCTTTCCATAATACACAAATATTCAGGCATTCCTATCGCAGGCCTATATTTTAAATTTACATGAATAAAAATACTGCCACAAGGTTTACTCCTTCAAAAAGCGCAATGGGCCTAGCATCTAAGCTGTAGCAGCCGCATGAATTCTAGGAAAGTTTTTTATCATTAGTAGCGAATATTGCTCGGCAATGTGTGGAACCAAAGGTTTGTAGCTACATAGAATAAAGCTGGAATTCAACCTAGTTCATGTACAAAATGATGTGCCATCTCAGTGGAGTGTACTGTATCAAGGCTCTCTCAAAGATTTTCCAGAAACTGGGTGTTAGGTTAAACACTATCTGTCATCTATACAACTGCCGACAAACACATTTTTTAAAAATGAAGAACATCTACAAGTGCAAAGCCTATCTATCCACAAGCTATCAATTGAAGAACTTTTTGCAAACATTTTCACAGAGTTCATATGATGGGCCTTGCTTGAGTCCATGAGATGCCCTAGAGTATATTGCGCATAAATAAAATCTCAAATTGCAAGGTGTGTCCGAGATGTCGCTCTGCTTAAAACCAAACACAGACGTCTTACATTAAAAATGAATATTGCAATGTAGACCGGCCTGATTAAAAAATCATATCTGAAATGAACACCAAGAAAAAGATTGTTACGACTTGTGCTTACTAGAAAGGAGAAGGAAAAGGAAAGACATGGCAGGTTAATCAGAGCAAACCATTTTGCTGTGCTGCACTGTGAGAAAGGAGTGTCGGGGCAATGGTGAAGCAGAAAAAGAAGCAAGAGAAAAATAAAATCAGTAAACAATGTCAGCACAGACATAAGTCTGAAAACTCAAGCAGGCAAATATTTGCGTTAAGCAATAGATATGGCAAAACTAACAATGCCCAACGGTGCGTGCTTATAAAGAGACCATCTTGATCTGAAAGTGTTGACAGTTGAAGGCAAATAATAAACAGTGCTGTAGAAGAGGAAACATTACACTCGCTGAGCACGAACACAGTACAAATGTATGCTTCGGGCATAGTACAGATGTATCCGTGAGGTGGTGATCAAGAACCAGCAGATTACACACAGTTATGCAAAGTATTCAGACATGTATGACGTAATGCCTCCAAGCAGAAAACCACTGAAAGCACCATCAGGTAAAAATGCACGCATCTTAATGATTTACTGCAAGAACAGGTTTCATGCCAAAACTAAAAATTCAAGTGCAGGGTGTGAAGCCATCCAAAAATTCTCACCAGCTATTTTTTTCGACCGCTTCCAGCTGCCTCTTCAAACTTTGGTTTTCACTTTTCAGGCAGGAAATTTCATCCCGCTGCTCCTGGACCGCTGTGCAGCTGATCTACAGCATGGGTGTTCCTGAAAAAGTGG
Organism: Amblyomma americanum; assembly: GCF_052857255.1. NCBI lineage: Eukaryota > Metazoa > Arthropoda > Arachnida > Ixodida > Ixodidae > Amblyomma > Amblyomma americanum. The sequence goes on from NC_135497.1 coordinate 401,083,243, forward strand.
CATGAGAATTATTGAAATGTAAAAACATTTTAAAAATTGAAGCATATCTTTGTGCAGTTTCAACCACTTCTGGCTGTAGTATACATGCCAAATGTCTTCAGTATTAAAAAAAAGGTTTGGTTTTTGTAATGATTGCAGTAGTTTACTGCATGGCCACTTAAAACTGAATAGCACTCACTTCAGCTGTTCTAATGTCCACATGATATGCGCTACTAGCAAGAGCTACACATTTCTAACATAATGAAACATACAGCACTGAAAAGCATGAGTATTTCAGAGTGCATTTCATTATTGAGGTAGAAAAATTGAATCCACAAGAAAAAAGCGATCACTATCAAGGACACTGGCGAATATGAACAATCTGCTTACGTGTGCACTTGTCACAAATGAACAAGCACCATGTGCAAAAAAACTACCTTTATAGTTCAGAAGCCACCTCACTGCTGTTGCATATTCTCATCAAGTACCACATGCATTAAATGAAAAACGCTAACTTCAACCAAGACACCAATGCATTAACATAATGCACCATCCCTTAGTTCATAATATGAACAGCCACAAGTAATCAGCATTTCAGGTTTGCCCCTGGTTTGGTTTCAGAAGAAAAGAGGAGCACACCCTGTACAATTTGTAGGGAAAGGCATGCTTTGGCAGGAGGAAACTTAAAGTTCAGCCATGTTTGTGCACACATATGCAACCAACACTTGACTCCACCAAAACAAAGGGCAAATATGCCAACCAAAATGCAAGGACTATTTCAGCCATTTGACTGTCACTCTTAGAGTCTGTGACCACTGGCAGCACCCTTACCAGTTAATAGAATGGCAGCAAATAACTTCCGAGTCCATGCTTAGTGACAGTTATTTTGTTGATTATTAAGCAATTCAGTCATATGTAATGTGAAATTAAAAAAACAAACAAATTGATTCGGTTTACTTCGGAAGTATAGCGTACCCAGCCCTTATTTTTATATCAAAAGGGAGTTTAGGGATGAAGCGAAAACCTGCTAGTGGTTTTATGCCATTATACAATACAACTGCCATCAACTCTGAAGTTATGACTCGGTAGTTATGGTGCTCGGATCCTAACCCTAAAGACTAGATATACCGTATGACCTCTCCCACTGCGATGCTACGCTGTTTGTCACCAGAGGCTCAGAGTGGCATTTACAAATGCCTATTCGCACCTCATCCCAATGGCAGACTCTCCTGCACGTGAGAACTACAGGTTTGATGAGCGGATTGGGCACCTACTTAGCGACTGCCTACGGTTTGAGTGCGTGTGCACCCTCCCGACCACTTGGACCCTTGTCCACCACTCCCATAAGCAAGATTTGTAGTGTACTGGACCTAACATTAATATAAAAGGAAAGTAGTGAAGGCGGTTTTGAAATTTTTAAAGCTCCCACAGATGAGTTTCTGGCTACAAACTATGCATCTACTACAGTGAGATACAGCTCAAGAAGTGGCAAAATGTCCCAAAGGAGGACCTTTATCCATTGGCATCAACCGATCTTTATGTCATTGTGGTTAATCCATGGCTAATTGCAGTCAATCAACCTCTAGGTCTTAATCCCCAGCAGCCGCAGAGTAACAAACCAAGGCGGCACCCCGAACAATGCAATGGAGAGTCCTAACAATCGCTCGATCCATACAGGCTGCCATTGGAAACTAAACCTGGCAAAATGTAACCCAAAAACCTTAAGGGTGAGGCTAGCCTGGCAGTGTTAGAAGAATTACCAGGTATTGGATGTCTAGGCTTTAGTGATGTTAGGAGGGCAGATGAAGCATATAAAATATATACTAGTGACGCCGTACTATGTTGCTGATTAATGGCAAGGCGAGAGCTAGGTGTGACATCCCTCGAAACAAAAAGAAATTCTGCAGCCTTAATGAGAGGTTGGCAACTATTGTAATTAAGCTTAACGAGAAGGTTGTATCCCCATCAGCATGCTTAACATGAATGCTCGGCAGCTAGGCTTGGGCCGGCTTGGATTGATGTCAGCGCTGCGAAGCGTTACAAGGTCGCGTCACAATTTTGGCACGACTGTCAGGTCATGAATGACGCCACATGGAAGTCGGCCAGTGGCAGGTTTGTACAGAGGAACGACATGTATACGATTGTCTGAAGTGGCAAGTGGCAGTGCTCGGCTTGCTGTACTATAAGGACGCTTGATAACAACAGCCTTTTCACTTGCTATCTGTGATTTTCGATACCACCTGCGAGTCACATACAAACCATAAGCTTTTAGTGCAAAACCATTCTTATGCTCACTAATATCAACCAGGAATTTTGTGCTCATTGGATGTTGTGCCGTTTCCTAGCAAAAGCGATGACACATTAGGTTAGTTAAAAAGAAATCAAGATAACATCCACCACTGGGATTCGAACCCACGGCGAGTTGAATTGATCAGATTTGCAGGCCGATGCGCGAGAGCACTAGGCTATCGCCGCAGTTTTTTTTTCTTTATTGCATAGAAGAACTTCTGTAGAAAGGAGGAAACTTCAATCAGACTAGTTCGCGTCTTAAGTTACCGGGCTGCTTAATATGAGCCCCCCATAGCCCTAACTCACCACTGCATCCCCATCAAAACATCAAAATTCAGGGAGGCACACACAAGCATCTAGGCACGGCAGCCAGCTTGGAGGTTCGTCGCGAGCAGCATATACACTCCTCACCAACGCACACTGTTCCCGAAACACAGATTTGGACGATCTTGGTGGCTCGGCATGTCTGTCCATCATACGGCTTTTCCAAAGACTGAATAGTCCCATCAACACAAACACGTCATAAGGCACAACAGAGTTTTTGTCAACAGGCAGAAATCTAATAGTGTATGGTGTAATTTCAATGTCCTTCTTAAGAGTTCGTTGTAGTATGTCCCAAAAGAACATGGCATCACGGCACAGGATGAAGCAATGATCAATTGTCTCAGGCACGTTACACAGACGACAATTCACATTCCAGGGTACAAACATCCCCTTGTCATTAAGAAATGTCTTGACAGGCAGCGTCGCTGTGTGTAGTTTGAAAAAGAACGTTTTAGCGGCTGCCTGAATGCACATCCGCCTAACACGCTTTAGAACACTGATGTCCAAAGACCCCAAATAAGGCTGCCGATACAATGGTGTAGGGAACAAAGACTCAGTGAGAGCCTGGGTCATCTGCTTTCTCGAGAGGCTATACAGGTAATCTAAAGAGAAGCGCACAGTGAGAAAATTGAAAGTGTCAGCAACCTCCTTAAGAAATCCCCATAAAGTCACCTCACGAGCCTGCACAGTCGGTGCGAATAAGTAAGGCAAATGAAAACTAAGCCGCCTAATGAGCACAGCTACCAGAAACGGGTCGTTTGCCGATTTGAAAAAGAAAAAACGGGAAACGTGTTGATGCACGAACAGGTGAACAAGGCCCACTCCACCACCCTCTAAGGGAAGGAACAAGTTGTCACGCCTCATCGGCTCCCATTGAGAGCGCCAAACGAATGCTGCAAATATTCTATGTATTGCTTGCACCTTCCTCCTCGCACAATGCAGGACTTGAAGGACATACGCGAGCTTTGCAAACAAAAAAATGTTACAGACCTGTGCCCTCGCAAACACTGAGAGTTCCCTACCCATTTAAGCCTGGGTTTGCCGCCGTAGAGTTACAGTTTGTGAATCCCAGTAGGCTGTACTGTTGCGAACTTGGTGCAGCGGAACGCCTAGGTACTCAAGAGGGCTACAGTTCCAGCATATACCACCGAACTGGCTTGGCCTAGTTTCCCAATGACCCAACCAAAAGCCTTTGGATTTCTCTAAATTAAGAGCCGCGCCTGATACATCGGAGAACTGTTTAGTCAAGTTTAGAGCCTCGAGTACACTCTTTTTGCCAGAACAAAAGAGGGCGACATCATCAGCGTAAGCTAAAACTTTAACTTCACATTGAGCCAGAGAGAAACCGCGGATAGCTGCGCTGTTAATTATACTGAGACAGAGGGGTTCCAGATATAGGGCAAACAACAATGGAGACAGTGGACATCCTTGACGAACAGATGCTTCTAGTGGTACTGGTTTCGTTAGCTCCTGATTAACAATAACCCTTGTATAGGAGTTCTTATAGCACAGCCTTATGCCTTTGAGCAAGACGTCACCAATATTTGCATACTCCAAGACCGCGAACAAGAAATCGTGCCGAACTTTATCAAACGCCTTAGCCAAGTCAGTTTGAATCAGAGCTACTTGGCCTATCTCATCTGATACTGTCTCTAATACTGAACGTGCAATATGGATATGTGTTTGAATACTGTGGCCTCTAATACCACAGACCTGATGCGGACCTATCAAGTCCATATTGACGAGCTGCAGACGACTGCTAAGAACCTTGGCAAAAATTTTGTAATCAACATTGCAAAGGGAAATTGGACGATATCCCTCAACAGTTTTCAACCGATTAGTATCTTTGCTTTTGGGAATTAATATTGTGTGCCCAGAATAAAAAGTGGGAGGCAGGACACCCACATCATAAGATGCTTTGAAAACTTCCATCAAAACAGGCACTAGGCAAGGCGAAAATGTTTTATAGAATTCGCTAGTAATACCATCTGGCCCAGGAGATTTCTGGCTCTGCAGGGCAGAAATGGCTGATTGAATTTCATCCAAAGTGATAGGTCCCTTCACTAGAGCACACTTCTCATCATCAAGTCGAGGGAAGTTTCCGAGCAAGGAACTGTAATCGAAACCCTGACTTGGATCTTCGCAACTGCCAAACAGCTTCCGATAATAGTCGAAGAAAGCAGCAAGAATACCAGGCGCATCACTGTATGTGCAATCACCATACTGAATTTCCAATATTTCCTTCGCAAGAGCATTCTCTCTTTCATCACTCAGGGCCCGACGAGAAGGTTGCTCATCAAGAAACCTTCGGGACCTAGATCGTATCAAGGCCCCCTTATATCTGTCTGTCGCAAATTGTTGAAGCTGTGCTTGTACGTTATTAATCTCTTCGAGATAGGCACCCGGGCTTACCCTCTCTAGCTCATGTAGCTCCGTTAGGGTGCGCCCAAGCTCACGAAGGTGGTGTCTCTTCAGGAAAGCGATTCTTGCTGAGGCCTCAATTGCCAAGTTTTTGATCTCCTGTTTAAACAAGTCCCACTTTTGAAAAATGGAAAGATCACGGCGTGACCATACGTCCTTCAAACAAGTAGGTACAGCACGCTGAAAGATTTCGTCTGAGAGCAGACAGTTATTCATCTTCCACAACTCCCATCGAGGGTGAAGTACATGCCGAGTGTACTTTCCTATCTGAAGAGACACCATACAGTGGTCACTGAAGAAAATGGGCCGCACCCAGTAGCCAAACACACTTGCTAATGCGTCAACAGAAACGTAATTTCTGTCAAGGCGAGCATTAGAGGAAAACTGAAAATGAGTGAAATGTATACTGTCGCCTTTTTCCTGCCCCACATCCACAAGACTATATTCAGAAACTAAATCGGTAAGTAATGCAGCACTATGGTCGTATCTCTTACATACCACTGAACGGTTCTCATCCCTACAAACGCAATTAAAATCTCCCAACAATTTAATTTTGCGGTCCGTGCGCAAATGTTCAACTAATGACAGAAAAAAAGCCTTCTATCGCGCTGCTTTGTGGGGGCATAAACACAAATAATCCGCCACTGTACACCTGAAATTGTGAGATCACAGCATGTAAGTCGCCCCTCGTCATCTATGCAATAAGACATGGCTGTCATCTCTAGCGTGTTCGCCAGGAATAGCATACAACCTCCGGATAAGCCTCTCGCGTGGCTAACAATAATGCTGTATTCCGACAAAAAAGGCTCAAGAGCAGCTGCTGTCTCTTCATCAGAGGACAACTTTGTTTCCTGGATAGCGGCTACACACACACTCCATTTCTTTAAGAGATTCCGTACCTGCTGTTGCCTCCTACGAGTACGCATACCCCTAACGTTAAGGGTAGCGACTTGATATGCTGCGACGCTCGCCATTTTGGTGCCAGACTTAACAAACGCCATCCCCTGGAATGTGGTGGCCCGCCGCCAAATTGGCAGCGTCTCGGGCAGACATCGCCCTCCTCTTTAACACCACCCTTCCCGTGGCCTCTACACATTGTGCCTTCTGGTCAGCGCCATCGATACACACCTCGTCAGCATCTGCAGGACGTTTCAAAGGTGCGGTGCTGTCCATGTCTTCCTCTGAGACAGCCAAGGCCTCGGCCCACGAACCCGAGGGGAACACATCACTCGCTGCCACACTGACAGCCGACAGAGAACCTGACACGCCAGAGATCGGCGCCACACACGTCTCACCGTTACCCTCCAACGACGAAGCAGAATCAGCATCAGAGGAGGATCGGCGAGCATTCACTGGTTGTATCGCCTCGACTGACTCCACAGGAGGCATATCCGGACGTTGACCTGTGGCAACGAGGTGTTCCTGTGCAGCAAGCACAGCAGTCTCTGTAACACTCACGGGGGGGCCCGGGTCCGGCGGTTTTCGTCCTGGAGGCGTGGATGCTAGATGGCCAGTCGCTTCATATTCCGTGTTGTTTTGAGGTGTTGAAGTCTTCTGTTCCCCATCTATTCGATGCTCATGACTTAGTTCTCCGGTCGCGTCCACAACCTCAGACACATCCATAATGTGTTCTGATGCCACGTCATCTTCCCGCGACCACTGGCCTTGACGCAGCCTGTCAGCGTAACTCAAGACACAGTTCTCCGCAGTATGGCCAAAGCGTCGGCACTGAGTGCATCGAGGCGTGCGACACTGGCGCCGGACATGTCCAACCCGGCTACATCGGAGGCACAGTGGAGGTCTCCCTGGGATAAGGACTAATGCCTGCACTCCATAAACATTAAGTGTGTGTGGAATGGTGCTAGCTGACACTCCATCCTTGAGTGTGAGGGAGAGTTCACGGTTCGCCGTTTCCATATGCTCCATCCCTGGGCACCGCCACTTTTCACGCTCCACAGACTGGACCGTGCCATAAGGCTCTAATGCTTCCACAATCCTCCGGTGTTCCATATAGCGGGGAAGCCAAAGGAGCTTAACCTTGACGTTCTTAGTATCCGGGTCAAACACCATGCACCGCAGTCCTTTAACAGGAAACTCCGCTTTGTTAACAAGCTTCTGTTTGGAAGAACTACTCTCGCAGGTAACCATCCACACGTGGCTCATTTGGTATTGACGAATGCACAAAATTTCCCGGAGATCCAATATCTGTGCGAGTGCGTCACGGAAGTCAGGTGCTCGGTACGGGCGACCCTTAAGGTCAGCATGCAGGAAAACGGTATTAAGGACAACATTACCGGTTGGCAATCGGGGAAGGACAACTTTGTACGAGTCCGTAGTGTCCTGAGACGTCGGTATGCTATCGCCGCAGCCAAACACGCCCCGTGTTAAACTGCAGAACACAGTTATGCCGTGCATTGCAGATCTGCAGTGCAAACAGGTTTGTAGGGGTTTAACGTCCCAAAGCAACTCAGGCTATGGAAGACGCCATAGTGAAGGGCTCCGGACATTTCGACCACCTGCGGTTCTTTAACGTGCACTGACATCGCACAGTACACGGGCCTCTAGAATTTCGCCTCCATCGAAATTCGACCGCCGCGGCCGGGATCGAACCCGCGTCTTTCGGGCCGGCAACTGAGCGCCATAACCACTCAGCCACCGCGGCGGCTGTTGCAGAGCAAACAGATCAGACAAGCTTAACAGGAGTGTAATATTGTCCCCAGATGTGTCGACGGCCCAGCAAAGCAAAATCATGACCTTTACTCAGTTTTACTGCGTTAAAGGGACTATGGGACTATTCAATGAATAAAAAGTCGCTTGTAAATGTTTTCAATGCTTAGAAATGATGTTAGAAGCATTCACACCAAGTATGAGTCTTCGAAACGGAGCCGTCAATTTGTTATGAATTTTTAAAAACCGTGTTTTTTAAAACTTTCGGCCGATTGGTGTCCTCGTAGTGACCGATTTTTAAACTAATATCGTGAAAAAAGACGTCACTGTACCCATGACGTCGCCAGGCCACCACACACTCATTCGCTGGAGCCACGGCAGCCACGACGTCACTGGCACACTTCCGGTAGCCGTGAAAATCGTCTGCTCGTGGCACCGCACGACTCTCTCGGGCAAGCGCGAGCCAGGGCATCCCCAACTACGACCGACCCACGGTGGGAGGACCGATGAGATTTTCGGCAGAATCTCAGATGGAAGAAGACATCGAGACGACTCCCGTGCAGCAGCAGCGGCAAGTCCCGGGCGGCCCGGAGGCAGCGGCGATGGCGACGGGGAACCAAGCCCTCGAAAGCAGCACCCCAACGCAAATTTCACAAGTAAGAACCGACACCAACGCAGATTGGGAGATTGCCATGTCGAGACGGCAAAAAAGGCGCCAACAACGCGGCGAGCGGCAGGTTTTGGCGGGAAATTCCGGAAATCCGGCGGGAAAACCCGGGAATCCCCCTTTGGAATCCCCGAAGCGAGAGGAAGCGCCACCTAGGCGGAGACTTCCGCCGCTGCCGAGAGAAGACCTCAAAATAGTCCTGCGACCGAGGGGACTCGCAGTCAAGGATCTGCAGACGCACCAAGTTGCGCGGGCGGTGGTCATGGCCACCTGGCACGGATGCAAGGTGGAAGACTTGATCATCCGACTACGCAACGGCTCGAACATCATCATTGTGAGCACGAGTAACGAAGAAGCGGCCCAGAAGATCAGAAGCATAACGCAGTTGAACTTTGGAGGCAAGGACTACGCCATTAGTGCCCACGTGGCAGCACCGGAAGGCACGCTGCGTGGCGTTATCCATGGCTTGGACCAAGGAACCTCGCCGGAAGAACTCAAGACCAACCTCAGAACCCGCACGCAAGGAGTAAAGATCCTGGCGGCCCGCATGCTGGGCAACTCTAGCACGGCGGTCATAACCTTCGACGGACCTACGCTCCCGAAGCAAGTATTGCATTACGACGGGGAGATGTGGTGTTACCCGTACCGGCCCACGAGTCAAGTGTGCTACGCCTGCGGCCAACAGGGGCACCGAATGGACGTCTGCCCGTTCCCGGAATCAAGAACCTGCCGGCAGTGTGGTTGCCGAAACCCGGAGGACATGCACCAGTGCACGCCAAAATGCCTGCTGTGTGGCGGAGACCACGCGGTGGGCACCAAGGACTGCAAACAACGCCTCAAGCCGGTGAGCGAACTGAGATGGGGCCCCAAACAACAGCAGCGACGCGGACGCAGCCGCAGCCGCGGAAAACGGCCGCGATGGTTCCGGAACGAGAGCCAGGTCCGGAGCGAGTCGCGGAGCCGCAGCCGAAGCCGGAGCCGGGGACCACAAGGCCGGGACGAGTCCTTCCCGCCCCTCGGCAAGCCGGGCCAGAAGAAACAGCAAAAGAAGAGCGGCGGCACTAAGGTGAGCTGGAGAGACGGCCCTCCCAAATCGCTTTATGCTCCGCACTCAAACACAAACACACAAGACAACCAATTTAGGGAAGAGATTAAGAACCTTAAGCGCGAGCTCGAGCAGAGCCATAGAGAGTCGAACAAGCTGAGAAGACAGCTCAATGAGCTCATTCGAGAGAAACAGGAGGTGAGAACAGGGCGCTCACCACGTAGAACACCAACCCCTCCCCCTATGGAGATGCAACAAAGCAACAATGAGGGAAACCTCGACAGCAAAATAGAAAATTTCATGGCTCAAATAATGGAACAAATGAACCAAATGAAAAACGAAATTCAACAAACTCAACAAAAGTTTCCCCTACAGGAGCAAAGCTTTAGGAATTACGTAAAAAATCAAAACACCCAAAGAGTCAATGACGCTAGAGACAGACTATTTAACGAACGAAGGTTCGGCACAGAAACCCAGAGTACAACCAACTTTAACCAATCATGGCAGAACACAAACAACAGCAATTAGAAATTTGGCAGTGGAACTGCAGGGGGTACAAACGCAAGCAAGGCCTCCTCCAGCAATTTATCCACACCCAAGCAACCCCACCAGACGTAATCATCCTGCAGGAAACTAAAAACATCCCCGCACTAAGGGGCTATACATGTCAGGAAAACGGCCGTACGGCAACGCTCATAAGCAACAAATTAGTAGCCATAGTGCACGACGAAATTAAAGATACCCAGTTAGAACACGTAATTACGGAAATAATACCCAAAAAGAAAAGGAAAGCCAACAGCACCTTTATCGTAAACCTATACAGCCCGCCCAGCCAGACCAAAGGGGACTTTATCAGACTCTTTGCGGAGGCGAAAAAGAAGGCGGTACAAAACGCACTGGTAATTGCGGGCGATTTTAACGCTAAAAGCCCAAAATGGGGCTACCCCAAAGAGGACAAAAAAGGGTGCGGCATATGCACGGCGGCAGAAAGCGTGGACTGTGAACTTCTAACCGACGAAAATCAGCCGACCAAACAGGGAAACAGCGTGAGTCCAGACACGTGTCCCGACCTAAGCTTCGTAAGGGGTGCCAAGAACGCAGAGTGGGAGAACCTGCTCGAGAACCTTGGCAGCGATCACTACATTCTAAGAATCAGCCTTACGGCGGAACAAGTCAGGAGGAAGATTGGCACGGCTCGGCTAACAGATTGGGACGCCTTTAGAGCGCACTGCAAGCAGCTCGAAGGAGGAACCATCGAATCGGCGGAGAACTGGAGCCAACAACTAAGACAAATCCAGGACCTCTACACCAAACAGGTAGTTAGAACAGAACAGACACCCGAGGTGGACAAGCGGCTACTAAGGCTATGGGAGGCAAGACGCGGACTCACCAAGCGGTGGAAGAGACAAAAACTCAATAGAAAACTCAAAAAGAAAATTGCGGACATTACCAGGCAGGCGGAGGACTACGCGAACCAGCTGGCAAGACAGGGATGGCAACAGTTTAGCAACTTGCTGAACGGCACCCTCAGCACGGCTAGGACGTGACAGATCCTCAAGGCCCTCTTGGATCCGAGCAAAAACAAATCGGAAAGCAGCAAAGCGATACAGCGGCTAACCGATCAATACCAAGGAACAGACGAGCAACTACTAGAGGAAGTCAAGGTCAAATGCTACGGCAAAGACCAAGTCGAAAGTTATAAAGAAGAATACCGCGGAGAAGACAACCCCACGATGGACAGACCCATCACGAGCGAAGAAGTGATGGAAGCGGTCGCGTCGGCAACAAAAAACACAGCGGCAGGAGCAGACAAGATCCTAAACTCCTTAATTCGCAACCTCAACGACGAGGCAATAGACCAACTGACCAAATATCTAAACACGCTATGGCAGGAAGGAAGAGTCCCGGCGGAATGGAAACACGCCGTCGTCGTGATGATCCCGAAACCAGGCAAGAAACTACAGATAGAGAACCTCAGGCCGATAACACTCACGTCGTGCCTGGGGAAGCTCTATGAGAAAATAATAACCAGAAGAATCCAAAATCATCTAGAAAAGGAGCAACTGTACCCGGACAGCATGTTTGGGTTCAGAGCCAACCTATCCACGCAAGACGTGCTACTCCAACTCAAGGAAGAAGTGCTCGAAACGATGCCGAAAGCGGGCGAAAACGTGGTCATGGCCATCGACATAAAGGGGGCCTTTGACAACGTGAGCCACGTGGCCATCATGGAGGGCCTGAACAACGCCAACTGCGGAAAGAGAACCCAGGACTACGTCAGGGACTTTCTCAGCAACAGAACGGCAACGGTAGGGCTAGGCGAGCTAAGAAGCGACGTCTTCCACACCCCGTGTAAAGGCACACCTCAAGGCTCGGTCATCTCGCCCGTCCTCTTCAACGTGGCAATGATTGAACTAGCAAACAAACTAAAGATGATCGAGGGAATTCAGCACGCGATGTACGCCGACGACATCACGGTCTGGACCACCCGGGGATCCCTAGGCGAAAAACAAGAAAGGCTGCAAGAAGCTGCCACCTGCGTGGAAAATTACACAAAGGAAAGAGGACTGCGGTGCTCGACAGAGAAATCGGAGCTCCTCAGAATCGGAAGACATCCCACCCAAGCAACCCTGGAGGTCACCCTCGAGGGTCAACTCATACCCGAAAAGAACATGATAAGAATCTTGGGCATGTGGCTACAAGGCAGCCGCAAATGCAGTCACACCATTAGCCTGCTAAGCAATGCGGCAGAGCAGGTGGGCCGCATGATCAACCGCGTCTCTCAAAAGAGATACGGCATCAGAGAGGAAGACAGTGTCAAGCTAGTAAACAGCCTCATAGTCAGCCGAGTTACGTACTCCCTGCCATACCACGCAACCACCAAGGCGGAAAGAGAACAAGCCGACACCATCCTGAGGAAGGATTACAAGACGGCTCTCCACTTACCCAGAAACACGTCAACCGAGAAACTGCTACAATTAGGCATCAGCAACACTTTCGACGAACTCGCGGAAGCGCTGCTGGGAGCACAAAAAGTCAGTCTAAGAGGCACTCCTGCGGGACGGGCGCTCCAGAAAAGGCTGGGTCGGGACACTCGCGGACTGACAGACAGATACGCGGAGATGCCGGACCACCTTAGAGAAACCTTTAACGTTAAGCCCATACCGAGTAATATGGACCCTAACCTTCACGCAAACAGACGCAAGGCTAGGGCGGAGTACGTAGAGAAAACGCTAGCCTCGGAAGAAAACACAGTATACACGGACGCTGCCGTCTACCCGTGCGGGTCAGAACACGCAGCCGCACTGGTAGTCGTAGGCAGCAAAGGAAGAATGCTAATGAGCGCCGCAGCAAAAGTCGCGGGCGCAGCGGAGGCCGAGGAAATTGCCGTCGCGCTGGCGGCAGCAGAAGGCTACAGAACCGGTCGCCCACTCAACATACTAACAGATTCGAAAGAAACGTGCAAAAACTATACAAAGGGCAGAGTTAGCAAAACAGCCCTTAGGATACTCTGCGGGGTAGCCCCTGCAGGGTTGGAAAAACTCAGACATAATTTAATTTGGATCCCAGGCCACGCGGGAATAGAGGGGAACGAAAGGGCAGACAGCTTAGCTCGAGGGGAAGCAATCCGAGCCGGGCAGTCACACGCCCCGGGTCTTCACCTTCAAGCCTGCGAGGGGGGATGCACAGAAGTTTTAAACCTATGCAAAGGCGTCAGGATTAGATACCCGCCACCACACAAAGCTCTGACAAAGGAGGAGGCCACTGCTTGGCGCAGATTGCAAATGAACTCCTTCCCCAATTTATATATACTAAGCAAAATGTACCCATCGCAATACAGGGACACCTGTCCGTGGTGCGGAGCCATACCCACACTCTACCACATCACATGGGAATGCGAACGTAACGAGGCATTTCACAAACACAAACACCCGAGTGCAGAGCAATGGGAGAGCCGTCTCACCAGCAGCGAGCTCACGGCCCAGAGGGCCTTTATAGAGCACGTGACCGGTGCAGCACGACTCAGTGGAGCCTTGGAATAGGGGCCCACCCTTGCTGAAAGAAGACTCTAGTCGCCGTCGCAAGCACGAAGACGACGGAGCCTTCGATCCGCGAATCCCTTTGGAAATCAATAAATGTTTTCACTCACTCACTCAATTTTCCTCTGCCGGCTCCTTCTGTAGGGAGTTCCGGAGCCACTCGCAGTGGCTCGCCGAGTCGCTCCTGTCGTCGCGGGCGTTCAGCCGGTACGGCGTGAACGCATAGGGCTCGATGCCCATCGCGGCCGTAAGAGCGAGCAGTCGCGCCTTGAGGTCCCGGTCTATTACTGCTAACTACAACAGACGACACGCAAGAAACCCGACGCGCGCCGCAATCACGCCGCCGACGCTGCTGCTGGGGTGCTAGGAGCGACAACCGGAAGTTGCAAAAGGAACGTCAGCGGATGACGTATTCATGGGCTGGCCCAGTCCCAGAGCTGTTTTCTTTATTTTTGCCTGGTGCCCCGCGTGTACGAGTTGAGGGGGGAGAGGAGGAGCGTAATTTTAAATCGTCTATATCTTCGGTGTTATTGATGCTAGCTTAATAATTCTTGCGTTGGGGTGACGAGTGATGAAATGCCTATCTCTCGTCTGCTTTATGTAATCTCAATTAATTCATTGCATAGTCCCTTGAAAATCCTACCAATTTTATGGCCATATGATCTGAAATTATTTATTTTCCTGCTGTCTTGCAGGCTAGAAAATGGCAGGCTTTGCACAATGCTTGCTAGGCTGGGGGAATCACACCTTTTACAGAAAATTGAAAATTGATTTCTTGGGGAAAGGAAATGGCCCAGTGTCTGTCTCACGTATCGGCAGACACCTGAACAGGACACCTGAACCCTGCCATAAGGGTAGGGATAAAGGAGGGACTAAAAGAAGGAAGGAAGAAACAGGTGCCGTAGTGGAGCCTTTAGAGCATTGCAGGTTTTTGTTCAATAATATGATACTTATACAAGTGGTAATGCTAGGGTTGAGGTCCATGATATTTTGCACTTTCTACGTGCTGAATGGAAAGAATGGTACCCAAATATTAAGGAACCGCGCTGTGTGCGAAAAGGAAACTGCGGAGAACCTAGAACATCGCGGAAACAACACTGCAGATTTGGAGACTCCAGACGAGACGTCATTGATGAGTGTTGCCCTGTACAGCAGTATGTGTTGAGAGGGACACAGGATGAGCGCTCGTCCTGTTTCCCCCTCTAGTCCTCGTTTGTCTCATGCTATGGCAACCTGAAAATCATGAATCACCAACTGGCCCAAAACTCCAATTTATTAAAAGCTTAGTTTGAATCGCATCGACGAGTCTTTCTAGCTCAGGACACGTGCAGTTCCTATGCCCCGACATTAGATCTCCAGAGCAGCATGGAGTATGCAGGAAGCCGGCCTGCAAAGAACCCTTCGATGCACAATTTGAGGCCAAACTCGAAAGGCATGCAAGCAATCGCACGCCACGTTGCTTTGGTGAGATAAGCAAACCACAAGATTTTCCGGGTGCACATGAGACTGCAGCCACGACCGAAAAGTGGCAAAACAGGCCTGTCAAGTGGGTGCTCTTCCCCCGCCGGTCAGACACAGGAGAAAGACAAGTCGACCAGTCAAATAGAGCTGAACTCCGGTTGTTGTTAGCTGCCGTAAACATACTGAGATATTATCTCGGCAACAGTGGCCAACGCTCAATGGCACTGGCGTCAGTCCCAGCCATGCTGTCAAGCATTCGTGTTAATTGTGCCGACAGCAGGGCAGTCAATGAATTTATGGGCATGAACACAGGAACCTATGGCAGATAGCTGCAAACCCTACTTGTGGCAATGCACATTGGCTACTTTTCACAATGTGACAAAAAGGATTCTGCTGCCTTGCCTGCTTCTGGCAAACGAAGAAACGCACCTCCCTTTCTACTGTTTTCTTAAAGCAATCGCCTTGCATCACCACAAATAGAGTTCGAGGCTTCTCGGCACACAATACAGTGCTCATGCTCATAAATTTCATGACTGCACAGGTTTACACAGCTATACCCAGACATTATGAGGAGATGTTTGAAAGATTCTAAGGAGAGATTGTTAACTATGCCTGGAACCTGACAGGGTCAGTTTAAGCGAAGCAGGAGAGGCCTTTGTTTTGCAGTGGACGTAGCTCAGTTAGTCTGATGGTAATTTGATCAATGCACACCCCCACGCACAAAAAGATTTACCATCAGCAGCAAAATGCAGCATTCAAGATCATGCTATTACAAATTATTAGCAACTCATCGTCGTAGAAGCAACCGCACGGGCACCTATCCATCAGCTAGGTTTGGGCTGCTAAGCACGTTCAAAAAACTACCATCTGCGCCAATGCAATACTTGGCAACAGACCTTGACAAAGCCCTGCGCAGTTCGTTACTTTATAGCCCTTGCATGCAGTTGTGTGACCGTTCTTGTGGTCTCTACTTTTTCTCAGGCGTGTACAAACATCCAAAGTATTTGGTTTTCCGCTTTTCCGTCTTTTGCGGCAAAATGTATACGTTACACTATTTAAATACCACACAGAGAAAAGAAACGATGGCCTAGGCAGTAAAGGGTTTACATATGCAACTTCTGCGTGCAGGTTGCGAATGCATGCGGAACATAAATTTGTTTCCTTGCTCGTCAATAGGCACAAGAACAAAGTTATTAGTAAACCTGATACAGTAAATTGCACCGCATTAAAACCATGTTACGATAACAGCAACTGTGGTGAAATGCCCACAGTTATCCTTCATATTGCGTTCGCCACCGCGGACGCACCAATATTCAAACGGCCCCCCTTGAAACGGCCCCCTTTGAAATGAACGACAGTGCAAAGAACACACGTAACAGCATCATTGATACGCACATTGCATGTGGCCATCCCGGCTGACGGTTGGCTGTCCTCTCTCCGCCTGTCTACGCTTTCTGGCGCTTCCGCGGCAATTTTCGCCCTTTTTTTCCAGCGAGGCTTGTTTACCTGACAGAAACAATGCAAATAAATTCCACTGCCTCAAAAGGCTTAAAATTGACTAAACACGCAAAAGAAATACAAGTACTCACCTAGGTACAGCAATACAGCTTTCGCCGGCTGCTCGCCCTCCGTCCAGAAAACGGTTATAATTGATCCTTTCAATTTTTTTACGGCGCCTTCTTCAGTGAAAAGCCGCATGCCGATGGCAGGGTCCGCGAGGGATTTAATAGGATAAACATCCCACTTAGACTCCTCGACCCGTTTTATCAAAATGTGGATCATTGTCCCGACTGAGAAGAAACACGAGGTCTTCCCGTAGCACGTGCTGAACCGACTGGACCGCACACATGGCCTGGTGGCTTGGCTTGGATGGTTGGGATTACAGCTGCGGTATTTGGCTGCACTCATGCCTTTTGCCGCTAGGGAAGGGCACCTACGGTTGGCGTGGCGCTACAGTCAACCTGTTGAGCAAGATTGCATTTGCCACTACTTTACTTCAAGCACGCTTCATTACTAGATTTCAAAATAATAAGACAGGAAAAATGCACCGGTAGGCAGTGAGAGGAGAGGAATCATTTATCCTAGCGCATGCACTTCAAACCGTGTTCGAAAATTGCATACGCGAATGCCAGTAGCGCCGTAATAAATAGCAGACGATGACAACAAGATCCGAGCACACATGCGAGTGCCCTTGCTTTGTTACTGGTAGAAGCGACCGACGATCCTTTGAAAGGTTCTGGGAAAGCACGGGTGACCATAACACGGAAGATATATATAGCTTCCTGTCCCATATAATCTCTAGTTAACCTGGTACTGTGCCTGCTGCCACCATGCCTCCGAAAAGGCAGTACAGTAAATACTTATGGGACTCGTCATCCGAGGTTCCGCATCGTTCAAAGCGCAGGTTCCGGCAGCGGGAGTTAATTGGCGCGCCATCAGCTTCTCGAGTTGATAGTGACTCGGATGAATAGGGTGATGAAAGCAGCTCCTATTCAAGTAATGAAGAACAGAACACAGCCGGCGTTACAGATTCCAGCTCTGGTGCCTGTGCTGGGGAGACTGCGCACAGCCGCTCACGTTCTTGTGAGTCTTTTGAAGGCGCTTTTCCCTACGATGTCTCATCGGACGAAGCCTACTCATCGGGCGAAGTTGACGACGACTCGTCCGAAGAAAGGGAACCTGAACCGCATGAACCCGAGTCACGAGGCCTCACCGGATGAGCGGACTGGTGAATTGATAACAGCCTTTGCCATTTGTTTCTGCATGTGCGGTGAACTGCTGAATTAAGGGAACACGCGATCACGTGCCCTCCGAGTTTCGCGATGCGCTGCCGCGAAAGCTGGCGAGAAAAGACTTCAGGAGAAGAAGCATGCGCCGCTAGTACGCTTGGTTGCTTTTTCAGGGCATGCGCCTGGTGCTGCTTTCGCCGTCAGTCGGTTGTAGAGTTTCACGCAGCGTAGAGGCCACGCAGTCGTGTGTATTCTTTAGCCTCCGTGGTGGCTCAGGGATTATGACGCACGGCTCCTGACCCGCAATACGCGAGTTAGATCCCTGCCGCGGCGGTGGAATTTCGATGGGGGCCAAGTTCTAGAGGCCCGTGTACTGCGCGATGTATGTGCACGTTAATGAACCCCAGGTGGTCGAAATTTCCGGATCCCTTCACTATGGTGTCCCTCATAGCCAGAGTCATTTTGGTATGTTATACCCCCATAGACTATAGCCAAGATCATTTATCAGTAGATCGTACTGTACTACAGTATGAAAAGGGATAATGGATTATATGTTGTATGACAGGAGCTTATAGCAGAACCTTATAGTTAGGTTATATTCAGTTTAAGTGCTGTTTCTTTTTAAGAGCCCCCATGTAATGTTGACAGGAGAATATAGTATTTTTCAATTTAAATGCTGTTCCTTGTTTAAAAGATGAAGAGCCCACAGAGTTCTTATCCCTTTGTAAGAGAGCTTAACATGTGTTGCACTTGCTTCAAGTGTCAGAAAATGGACAACTGAGCACCTATGTACTGTCGGGAAGAAAATCTGCAGGAAGAGCGAGTGACGACAAAAATTGAAAAATTATTATTATCCGGTTGCTTGAGGCCGCACTTCTAGATGTTGGAGTCTGGCTTACGTCCTCTTATATGCAGTATTTAAATGATGTGGCAGTCATAAGAGGCTCCTGTGTGACTAGATTGCTTGTTGCACATAAAGTTGCATGTCGATAGTATCACATTTTTGCATGCTGAAAGCTTCCAAACAACAAAACATCACTCAGCATGTTTATATCTGTTACTAATAGGCACCCTTCGCTATCTGCATTTACAAGTGCAGGTGCACCGTTCATCATATCACATTAGGACGGAGAAAAATTCAAAAGCTTTTGAGCCTCTTTCATCAGTAAGCTGCCCTACAATACTTTCTGACATAATTTGCAGTCCTAATGCAGGTGTTTTTTATGTCGAGAGGACTGCGGTATGGCCGCAAAGCACACTTGACGAGCACACTTGAGGTCTCTTCACATTGTCATTGCCACAAATGTGTACCATCTTTTTTCACCAAATTAGTTTTTGAAATGCTTGAAAGTGATGTCATTTAATTTCTAGTCATTCTGAGTGCAATTTTATCTTTTGTTCTCTAAGACGCATACAGTCTAGCAACGAGATGCATTGTAATGCCACGAAGACGATTGGTAATGCAGTAATGTACTGTTACAAGAGCGTCTTCCACGCACAGAGTTTTTCACGAAAACTGGCTCGTTAGCTCAGAACACCCTCGCATTGCACTTCAAATGTTGTGTACTGTTTGTTTTCTTTTTTAGGATGACTTGCTGTTTCCAGGAGAATATATAACTCAAGCAGAAAGCTTGCTCATGGTGATGGCTCACAGCTTGCGACATGGCTGCTCGAAGGAGGCGACAGAGAGCCTAGTACGACTTATTGGTGCCCACTTGCCCTCAGGGGTGACATACCCAGGATCTAAATACGCCTTATTTAGGCATTTTATTGCCTGTGAAAAGCAATACAAAAAACACTTTTACTGTACTGCTTGTACTGAGTACATAGATGAGGCGATGGAAGGAGAAGATATTTCATGTCCTAATTGTAATTTAGTGCGCACACATGAGAGTCTTATCAAATCTTCTTCCTTTTTCCTTGTCATGGACCTCAAAAGCCAGCTCCGAGAGGTGCTAGAGTCTACAGTGGCTAAAAAAGAGAGAACCTCGGTTCAATACTAAGTGGCAGACATTACACAAAGCATTCATTATCATAAATTGCCTTTGTCTGCCGATGATGTCACACTCACCTTCAACACTGATGGTGTGCCTCTCTTCGAGAGTTCAAATCTGAGTATGTGGCCACTGCTGGTAATGGTGAACGAACTGCCTTTCAAGCACCGGAGAGAGAAGATTCTTTTCGCAGGCTTGTGGGTAGGGTCTGGTAAGAAAGTAATGAATACATTTTTTATTCCTTTTGTGAAGGCAGTAAATGAGTTGTCTGCTGAGGGAGTCACATGGCAGGACAGAGATGGAAATACACACTTGTCGAAGGCATTTCCTGGACCCTGTTCAGTGGACAGCGTCGCAAGGTGCGATGTAATGAATATGACCAAATTTAATGGGGCAAATGATTGTGCTTGGTGTTGCATTAAAGGCGCAAGAGTTTTGACAATGCTTGCATTTTTTATATTTGGAGGAGGGTTTGCAGTTGACCATATGCACGCGGTGTGCTTAGGCTTCCTTCGAAGCACCTTGTTCATGTGGCTCAAATCACATCGCTGTCGGAAGTTCAGACAGCGCAAGCACTTTGAAGTTGCAAACAAGTTGCTACTAAGCCTGACTCCTATGTGGGAGATATCGAGACTGCCAAGGTCACTATCACAGATCAAAGAATGGAAGGCATCAGAGTGGAAGAACTGGGTGTTGTTCTATTCGCCTGTTGTGCTCAATGACTTTGTTCCAGAAAATCACTACAAGCACTGGTTAAGGTTTGTTGCCATGATGCACTATCTGCTTGGTCCGCCAGTACACATAGAAGAACTTCTCCGAATTCAGAAAGAAATGGTAAATTTTCTTATGGATTATGCAACCTAATACGGCACAGAGTATAAGACATATAACTCCCATCTCCTGCTTCATCTCGTGGAAAGAGTGAAAAACTGGGGGCCATTTTGGGGTTATTCCCTTTTTCCTTTTGAGGTAAGGAACGTGACACAATGTAGATTTGTGAAAGGAACCTGATACCCTCATTTCCAAATTGTTCAGAAGTTTTGTATTCTGCAGGCACTTTCAACACTATGGTCAGCACACTCACTAAACCGAAAAGGGCGCCACAATCTAGAATCCGACTTCAGATGTCTGATGAAAGGGTATACTCTGAGAAAGAACTTCACTAAAGTGGGGTGCGTTCTGCTTTTGGGCAAAGGTGAAATTGTGGAGGGTGGTACAGTGTTCCGAAAAAATGGTGCTTGGGCCTTTCAAATTCTGCACTGCAGGCCTCGACAAATCTAGCAGAAGAAATTTCTATGTATTCACGAATGGGCTTTTTGGTAGCATTGTCAAAATCCCTTTACCTTGCAGTCATTCTTCAAGCAGAAGTGATCATGTTGAAGTGTGTGTTGAGGTCCTGAGTGTAAACCAAGCAGCGTTCAGTAATGTCCCCCTGGATGAGAATTTGCAGTTTGTGAAGACAGAGTCTTTAAAAAAGTGCATATGTCTGACTGACACAGAATCCCTCTGCTTGTGTGTAGTGAATGAAAATGAAATGCCAGAGTCTGTATGAGTCCATATGTACCTTTTTGTTCTGTGATAGGTAGCAGCTGTTGTAGAGGTGCCACACCACTGACACCTCTCCTTGATAGACATAAGACCTTGTCCATTATCTTGATGCCGAAATTTTTATATATTTGAGAGCCTTGGTGAAGGGGCCCACAGTATTAGTTGGCTACCAGGCATGCCACGTCAAGTCACAGTTTGCAATGCTTGTAATAAGCACTGCCCATTTTATGTGATAGCTTAAGGATCCCACTGATGCGTCTTATTGGCGGTGTTATGTTGCTGTCACACTCACTGAGACGGCAGTTTCTGGAGAAGACTGTGGGCCCCCAAATGTAGCGCCAGTGCCAGACTGACCGTGTTAAAATTTGTGTGACATTTAGCACAGAACTGCTAATCATAGCTTGCACCAGCCATCGGTGGGCCGTCGAAATGTCAACCAACACATGCAAGGACATCTGTAGCACGAGTGTCTATTGAGACCTGCTATGCTATCATTTTGTCACCTGTAATTAGCAATTATGTATCCCCTTTGGGGGTAATTTTAATATGAAAACCCGGGAGACCTTTGGTTGTGGCACAAGCTGCTCTGTTTTCGAAACATTTAGGTTGTTAAATTCATTCTTCAAGGCTGCTGTTTTCTCTTCACGGGATGCAGATAGTGGTTCATGCACTTCTTCAGGATCTTTCCAACTTTGCTTCGTTATGCGGTAGCCTTTATATTCCTTTGACTTTGAATGCGCATACTTGTTTACCAACCTCAATGGGTGCCCGGTACCAAAGTGCTGTCTGTCTGAGACAATGCCTGTTGTTGGAGCCTATCATCTCCATTTTTAGATTAGTCAACTTCTTCAAAGTTGCGATCATCATCACTACAGTCTGGTCAGTCCATATTCATCAAGTCGCCTGAGCGGTCCTTCGCTTCAGCACTTTGCACGTTTACACTTGGTTCATGTGCAGTAAACAGTAAAAGAACACGTGCGTTTTGCTCCAGCTGCCATGATGTGCACGTGCATTGAGGCTGGTTTATGGAAAAATTCATATGGCTCAAGATATTGCCAGCCGTTTACGTGGGTGTCACGCACCTGGCTGCAGTTTGTTGTTGACCTGGCCTGCACTTCACCATTCTTTTTTTCAACAGCCAGTGCCAAGTTGCATTTCTACTACCAGAAGTTGCACTGCAGGCTTATAGCTCTGCTGAATAAATTTAAGGAACTGTTGCAGTGAGTGTACTTGAATCAAACAGACCTAGTGTGAGCAGAATGTGAAATATACATGTGGAAATTGGCATTTAAATGCTGCCCTGGGAGTGTAAATATGTTTGGAGCACTTGGCAGAAAAGTGTCATGTGAGCATTTCTTACAAATGTGAGGTATAAATATCAGGGAAACGGGGAGGGGTTACACACTGTGCATGCACTTTTATTTTGCAAGTATTCTGCTGTGCTTGAAAATAGCTCATTGATATTGCCTGTACAGTTGTGTAAATAGTGACTAAAGGCATAGTGTTGTGCATACGTTATGTGTTGAAGTAAGTCTGGCCTGAATGTTGTTGAGAACTGTGTTCAGATCTAAATATTTTATTTGAAAAATTAGCTTGTGTGCAATAAACTGCTCGCTTTTCAACCTTGTTCTTTGGTACCATTTTTTGTCGGAATCCCATCTTCACTCTGCTGAACTGAATTCTTGCCTCTAAATATCAGTACAAAGGCACAACACTGCTGCACATTCCAATCATTCTTGTGTTCTGCCTACTCTGCAGCAATATTGTTATTAAAGAATATTGTGTAAAGCATGTATAAATTACTACAGCGTGATGAAACAAAAGAATGATGTAACAAGTACTCTTTAAAGCAGGCCCTACAGCCAATTGTCTCAACAAATTGTTATGACATCACGATATTAATCCCCTTGCATGTTTTACAAGACATATCACAGGCAATTGGCAGTTACACAGGCATTAATCCTGGATAAACCAGTACATCCTGACAGTCGGTCGGGGCCATGCCTCGTATGAAGGGCATTTGCTGCTTTGACCTTGAGATTTATCTGTCTATAGCTACTGATAACACCGCAGTATTTATACTCACAGCTATTAAAAAAGCCAGCTTCTGCTTTTCATATCCATCATACCTTGACATCTTGAGAAAGCAGAAGTATAGGAACGTTACAGGCAATGAATAAGCATTTCATACATTTCAGTTTTTATGTCAATTTCTATTATATCTCTTAGAGCATTTGATGAATGTCATCTTGTCTATCCACTGCAATTGCTCGTAAGGCAAGTATGGTTGGGTATAAGATAACTTTACGAAAACAAGAAAGAGCGGCATTACCTCCCAGCATGCAGACACTGTGCATGCTTTCAAGTGGTTCTTGTGAAGTTCATTGTGCTAATGATGTGGGATATTTTTCTTTTACTCAACGCATTAGGGAGGTGCCAGGTCGGATCTCCAGTGCCCCCGGGTACCCACCGGTTTTTAATGGGTACAAGATTTCACCTGCCTTGGTGCTTGGCTCTTCTAAGGTGTGCAGCTTAAGAAAAGGCTCTCGGACCAAATAGTCGCCTTGATGGATCAGAGATAAGTTCCGCCGCCAATAAGCAACCTTAGGTCCGCGGTAGAAGTCCATTTGTAGCCAACGGATCAAGGTTCAGCGAGAGGTGTGTGCATTCTTTCGAAAGAACTGTGTGCGTCTCGCGAGAGGGAAGGCGTCGTCGCGGAGACACCGTGGCTCTGGTCTATCGTGTATGTTTCTCCTTTGTCCCCGCATTTCGCGCCGTTTTGTTTCTGCATGAATCAAGAGTAGCAGCCGATTTCTAACATAGCAGTAGATTCTCCTGTCAGAACAGCTCATGACGTCGCACACAGTGCTATGGATGGTTGCAAAGCACGTACTGTTGAACATATTCCTGGTGGGTGCTTGAAGAAAAAACAACATAAATTCAACAGAAGTTATGCGCCATATTTGTGTTGAGTTTTTGGGCACAGAAATTCTGTTGGGTGAGTGTTGTGTAAACTCAACACAAGTTGAATTTTCATTGAGTTTCTGTTAACCCAACACATGCTCAAGATTGCGTCAACATAAATTCAAGAATCATTTTTATAAGGCTAGCGCGTTCACCTCGGATATAAAGAGCGTCTGGCTGCGAACGCATTCTGACGGTCCACTGATGATCGCCTAAGAGTTTTTATGGGCACTTTTATACGCTGTTTGAATCTGTTGTGCTCATATTAGCACTAATCAAAACACGTTGTGGGGCTAGTTGGTGAAGCATATTTTCTGGAAGTTCTTTATAGCGCTACAAAACACAAGGACGCAGGAAGAAGAACACAGGACGGGCGCTGTGGACGGGTGGTGGCGTACTGCAAGGACAACGGCTGTTCTCTCCTGCAAGCGGATAAAGAAGGATGCTTCGTCGTCTTACCTTCTGGCTTCTACAACGAAAAAGCAATGCAAGCAATAGAGAAGAACTTTGTTTCAGTTAAACGTTCCGCGACCCGTATTAAGGCCAAAGCAGCGAACCTCTGTAAAACCATGGACCTCGTGAACCTGGAAAGAGATTTTACGGAATCAAGAACGAATTACCTATCGGTGTTCTTTGCTGTGAAAACTCACAAACTTGATGCCCCGTTAAGGACAATAGTTAGCGAAAAATGCACTTGGCAGCAGCACATCTGTCGGTTTTTGCTGAAGCACCTAAATAAGCTAGTTGTGTTAGATCCTTTCGGTATAAAAAAATCATTGGATGTTGTCAGCTTTGTGGAAGGGGAGCAGCAAATTGGACACGCTTTCTCTATAGATGTTGAGGATCTATTTTATTCAGTACCACATAATCACCTGTTTACTGCTGTTAGTGATTGCATTGAGAGAAACGGCGTAATCGCCTTTCAGAATGCAGCTGGCCTGAGTGTCGATAATTTCATGTCACTTTTAGAGTTTGATATTAATGCCACTTTTATCCACTTTGAAAACCGACGGTTTTTACAACCTCAGGGCATCTGCATAGAATCATGTGTCGCTCCTGTTTTGTGCAACAATTTTCTTTCATCAGATGACAACATTTTGGCTCCACTTATTGACGATGGAACAGCCCTAAAGATTTTTAGATATGTTTTTTTATTTTTATTGGTTTTAAAGAGACGTAACACAGGTGGTTACCAGGAAGTTGCAAAGGAGATTTTAGATACGTTCCGGCAACACGGTAAAGGGCTCTTTTTCACCTACGAGGTGCCTGAACAAAAGTAACCTTTAATTTTTAGAACTCAACATCAAGCTCGGAGACAGATGTGTTTGCTGGTGTTACCGCCCTAGAGCCATAAAATATTTCCTACCTTTTGATTCGGCACAGTCTAAAACGATCAAGAGGGCGATTGCGACCATTTACCTAGAATCCGCTCTCCTTAAGTCGTGCCCTTACATGATGCATCAGAGCTTTCAGGGCGAGGTAGCTAGACTGCGTAAAGCAGGTAAACTGAACACGTATTGACAGTGGCCACGGAGACACTACTGCAGAAGGTCAAAGGGAGACCAAAGAAAGCAACGACCCCACAACGTAGCAGCGCCAAGCCAGTGGTTATCCCCTATAGACATAGGGTGTCCCACAACCTGAAAAGGGTTGGCAACAAGTACGGCGTGCCGCTGGTCTTCTCTGCACCAAATAAAGTGGCCAAGATATGTCCCAAGGTCAGCAGCAACAGCCCTGACAGTTCCGGCAGCGGCATGAAGCACGAAAAGCCGTACGTGCAGTGTCCCAAGGGTGTGGTTTATGAAATCCCCCTTAAATGTGGCAAAGTATATTTATTTATTTTTTATTTTATTGATACTGTTGACCCTCGCTTGAGGGTCGTTACAGGGAGGGAATACAATGCAATGTACAACAGAAAAAATTCATGTCTCATAACATCAAGTTGGGTGCCCCCGACACAAAATATCGATAGAACGTTCGAACTTGTGCACTTCCGATTGTTCGACAACTTCAACAGGCAAAACATTCCAAATTTCGATGACATCAGAAAAAAAAGAGTAACGAAAAACATCAATACGTGAGTCGTAAGGCTTGATCGATCGAGTGTGGCTTGTTCTCGCGCTCCGTCTTCCCGGAGGCTGAACATATCTATCTGATTTTATCTTGAAGTGCCCTTGAATTATTTGAAACAAAAGTTTTAGTCTTGATTTTTTCCTTCGATTTTCCAGTGACTCGAGCCCACATGAGTTCAGCATTTCCGTCACTGAGTCCCTTCTTCTGTATCTTGACGATATAAACCGAGCAGCCATTCTTTGGATTCGTTCCAGTTTATCTTTTAGAACTTTTTGGTGCGGGCTCCAGACGACACAAGCGTACTCCAAGGATGGGCGGATGAATGTTTTGTAAGCTATCAGTTTGACATCTTTTGTTGCATGTTCCAATTTCTTCCTCAGAAAGTAAAGTTTTTGGGAAGCTGTCGAGCACACATTATTAATATGTTTATGCCACTGCAGATTATGTGCAATTGTGACGCCTAAATACTTGAAGGTATCAACATTTTTTAGATTATTTTTTCCAACATTATAAGAAAATAACTGCAAAGTCTTCTTATTAGTTATATGCGTAAAAGTTGATTTTGTGTAATTAATTTCCATGCCCCATTTTTCGCACCAAAGATGCAAGGAATTAAGGACACGGTTTATTCTAATTTGGTCGGCAGCTTGTGTTATTTGAGAATAAATTAAACAGTCGTCTGCAAAAAGCTTCAATTCTACGGGAGACTCGGTAACCTCGTTAATATCATTAATATAAATTATGAACAGTAATGGAGCTAAAACCGACCCTTGAGGAACGCCAGAAAATACTTCTAATGTAGAAGAAAAACAATCATCCACATGCACAACCTGCCTGCGATTATTCAAATAGGCTTTAATCCACTTAAGAATGGTTTCGCTAATCCCTGCTTTGTGTAACTTAAAAAGTAATTTACTGTGTGGAACCTATTCAAATGCTTTTGCAAAATCTACGCAAATGACATCTATTTGTTCTTGGGCATCTATGGCTGAACTAAAATCATGTATCGTTTCTATGAGCTGTGTTATGGTAGATAGCCCTCTTCGGAACCCGTGCTGATGCTGATAAAAGAACGCGTTATCCTCGAGGAAAGATAGTGTATGTTTACTTATGATATGTTCCAATAGTTTACAGCTGATACTTGTCAGGCAGACCGGCCGCTGTGTGAACGAACGTGCCAGGGAACATGAACGTTCACTTAATAATGCTTCCGAATCGTTTGAAAATCTACCTGCCCACTGCTGCTCGTGCAAAGATGAGAACGGCCAAACCTGTGAGCCACGACTTGAATGTATCAAAATTCTAAGCAGAAGTAAGGACAGATTAGCACATGAATTGGCCGAAGCATTTTTTATCAAACAAAGGGGCGACACTTGCTTCAGCACCACATCAGTTTCCCTGCGAGACAGCGAAGACAGATTATTCAATAGACGATAGCATGCACTTTGCGCTCCCTAATCTACCAGAAATATTTCACCCGCATGCGCTCTGGTCCTTCGGTGTGTATAAAGACAGAGGGTGGAAGCCTCACTAATGTTAGTTGGAGTCAGCGCCTGTCCTGTGTACTCCTTCCTGTGTCCTTGTGTTTTGTAGCGCTATAAATAACTTCCAGAAAATCATATTAACACGTGCGCAATTTTGGTAACCTTGGTTTGATCTTATTGAGACAAGGGCAGCAAGTGAGTGAGTGCCATTACTAAGTCGCTTCCTCTGCAGGAGATGAGGTACAATACCCATTATTTCCAGTATTTCACCCCATAGAAGCCAAGCACCTATTCTAAGGAACGCCTGTACCCATCGGAAGACGACCGACGCCAGGCGGCCCCGGAGATCCAACTCCGCACTTCCCACATGCGAGGCAAATGCCGCAGACCACTAGGCCTGCACTGCAATTCATGCGTTTATACAGCTGTCGGCCGATTTTCTGGACTCTGCGAGACCGGGGAAATGATATAAGTAATTGAGCAATCAGAAAAATGCGTACCTCAATATATATATATATATATATATATATATATATATATATATATATATATATATATATATATATATATATATATATATATATATATATATACTTATGAAGGGAGCCAACAGTCACCGAAACCAAGGTGCATAGGGGAATATTTTAAACATTAGGATATTAACCCTAAGATAATCTATCTCTAAAAGAAAATTAGATATAAAACAGCAGAAAAAACAACCATGCCGCCGGTGGGATCCGAACCCACGACCTCGGAATATCGCGTCCGGTGCTCTACCAAATGAGCTACGGCGACGGCTGTCCAATTTGCTGCTCTCGGGGGTGTTTATGTTTATTGGGTGTAAGCGTACCTTGAGAGTGTTCACCAGCGCCACCCTCGACCATACCGGCGGACGTAGCACGTCCTGTAATACAGCGAGCGCGACTTGGAACGTAATCTAGCGGCGAGGGCGGAAACTGTGCGAGAGCCATCTTATGCTACCTATGGCATCACGACTGCCAGAACCGAGACCCACGTTAAGCTATTAGCAGACAAGGTAAATGAACCGGATCCTACCGGCGGCGTGGTCGTTTTTTCTGCTGCTTTATATGTATTTTTTTAAGCGATAGATTAATCTATTATTATCCCACTGTTAAGCACAACACATAAAAGAAATTAAAATATTCCCCTATGCACCATGGTTTCGGTGACTGTTGGCTCAGTGACATTTGGTTTCGGTGACTGGTACCGTGACGGGAGGCAGTGGAGGCATGACAGAAGCATGACTGTGGCACAAATACAATTATCGCTTGAAGACGGAAGACGGCGTTAGCCGAAGGCTGGCTTTTTGCAGAAACACGATATATATATATATATATATATATATATATATATATATATATATATATATATATATATATATATATATATATATATATATATATATATATATATATATATATAACATGTCTGCACTGCCTCACGTCACAATAACAGTCAGTGCAACGCGAACGCAGGTTATGCCGCGAACAAATGCACGCGCCTCGCGAAGCAAACTGTTTCCACATGGCCAGCGACGCATCCGAAGACCTAGAATGGTAACTCAGTAACCCACGAGAATAAGCGAGTGGAAGTGAGCGCTTACAAATGCACACCCACCATTTGCCCTGCATCGCGGGTGGCGTCATCCGAACTGCGGCGGTTCCTGCACCTGTTCCGTTTTGAACGCGGTCGCGCGTTATTAAGGCAAAAGCTTCGCTGGACCGATCGGACAAAATTCCTTCGGCGACTGCCGTTCATGAGGCCGAGAGATGATTCCAAAAAGACAGCGTCGCAACAGCCGTCGTGCAGCCACCGAAGCGGCGAGTGCTACGATGGCATACACAACGTTCGTTTTTTCGGCTTCATATAGACGCGGGTGGTATCGCTGTCACTCCTAATCTGATCTCCGCCGCCATGAAAGCCGGCACCTTGATTTTAATCGGAGGGGAGCTCAGGGACTGGCTTGGGTAGGATTGACATAAATCCCTTATCAAGTCGGAAGAAAACACACAGGAGAGTGCAAACTAATACCTACCCAACGCCACCTAGGTTAAACCAGTGATGCTCCTCACTGTACACTTTGAGTGTGCGCGCACTGTGGAGAGGTGGCCAGCTGTCAGTTTAATCTCGTTGTTGACCCCATTCCAAGCCCCTCGCAGGAGCAGTGGGAGGCCATTCTGCTCAGCGATGATCCTGACCGCCAGCACAGGCTGGGGAGGGCCAACGCGGCAGCGATAACCAGTGGACTGGCGGGCTAGGCGGCCCACCCACATGCTCTTTGAAGGTGGTATCAATATAAATGCTTTCAATTAGTACACGTTCCTATGACGGGCGTGATGGCTCTTCACTGAAGTTCTAAATATCCTACCAGTCCGAAATATGGGAATCCGAGAAGTCATTGGCCACTGTTTCGACCTGTTCAAGGTGGAGCTCGGGGTCGCCGCCTGACGTAACCACGGTAAAGTCTACGCCCATTCCCACCAGGACAGGAGTGCCGTCGAGTGAAGGAGTTGGACGATGGCGGAAAGAATATGACTACGTTTATTTACATATTGTACATTGTCATTAGCAAACGGGAGAGTCTCTCGGCCGCACTCGTGTCCGAGGTTTATGGGGCTCTCATAAGTCCCTAGGTAGAGGAAGGCCTCGCCGTCGATTGAGTGGTCCGTCATGTTCACATTTGAGCACAATCTCACACCCCCCGCTTTTAAGAACACGCCCCCGTCACGTGTTGAACCTGAGAGAGAGGAGCATGTCGTCGAAGTAGCGTAAACTCCGGTAGGTCCGCACACGACCAATGGCCAGCTGTTTGGTCGACGCGAGTTGCCGACACCTGTGCTTCATGAAACCCGACGCGCGAGGCAGGCAGGGTGGGGAACCACCGGAAATGGGACCGTTGTTTCCGGATATGGCTACGGCAATTTGAGGTAATGCCTGCCTGCTCGCCGCGATAGCTACGGGCACGTGAAGAGACACGAGAAATTTGGCCCTTTTGTGCTCAAATTTCAGCCCGTCGTTCTTTTGGGACGAGTACGGCCGCACTCCGACACGGCAAAGCTCGGCGACTGAAGCCGGATGCCAACCCGGTCCTCTCTGGGTGGCCCATTACGGCAGTGTGGCCGCTTCCAGAGCGGATTTGCTGACGCCGTTCTGAGCAGCAACAATTATATTCACATCCCTTCCAGTTCACTGACTAGCTCTACTGTGGTGTCCGTGACATTGACAGGACAGTGTGCGTGGACGCAGTTGGTAGTAAGTTGTGCGCATTAACACCAAAAGGTCAGCGGTGGTAACAGGTAGCATCACGAATGCCGCACTAATCATGTGTCAAGGATACCCGCATCCATTATCGATTTCCATGGTCACTGGTGTTTTTCAAGCCAGTTCTGTAATTCACTTGGCGTCACGAGTTTGGCCATTCTTCTGGAAATGCGAAGTCGTTTGTTTGTTAGCGAGGTTCTTGGCTGAAAGAGCGCTATTTATGTTACGAGGGAAGAAAAGGCCCAATGAATATGTCACATCTCGGTGGACACCTCAACCGCGCCATGAAGGATGGGATGAAAGAGGGAGTGAAAGAAAAGGAAAAGAGTCATGGTTGTTGTGGCCTCTGGAATATTTCGATTAACTTCGAGCTCTTCAATAGGCAATGGCATGACACAGAATTGTTTTCAGCTGGCAAAGTTCAAAGACACCTGCTTTTTTTTCGTGCACATCTGTAGTACATTCTTCAAGTTGAGAATTTTGGAGCGTGGCTCAGCTGCGATTTTATTCGGTTACAGTGCTATCTGCTATTTCCAAAAACCTTCCTTTAGTGACAACACAGCCCCTATTCTTTTCTTTTGTCATAGCACAGGCCAGGAGAGGGCCCCGCAGGGAGCCGTGAGACAGACGGCGCTACTGGCAGTGCTGACATCAGCGCCTCAACTATTTGCCGCTTATGCCTTTCGCCCCTGGTGCTGCGCTTCGCCTTTCCAGACTTTGATAAGTACTGGCAACTGTTCCAGCAGGACCTCCTCGAGTACTGCCGCAGGGACCCTGTCCGTTTGCCGGTCACTGCAGTCGGTAGTTCTTGTAATACTACGCCGCAGCGTTACGGCTCTCGTCCAGCGGAGAACCCGGCGGCGGGCTAGGAAATGCAGACTGGTCACAAATGCAGTAACGTCACACGTGGAGCAGCTGATTGGAAAAGAAATTAAAACATCGTGTAAATTCGCAACATGAGTCACTGAGCCGCAAAAAGACTCAAATGTAAAAACCTCTCGTAAGACTGCAAAGTAATTTAATTACACTGAAAACAAAAATTGGGGGCACCGAATGCACGTCCCTTGGATCCCGAGTCAGACATGCCAGCACTAGGCCCCTGAGGCACGTTTGTTCAACTTGGTTAAAGGGAAGATTTGTGTGTTTTGTCGGACCATGTTCGTGCCGGTAAAATGATATCGAAAGTGGACACCAGGCCTCTGAAGGGAGCCAATAACGCTACAGCGTTACACCCTTAAGAGAGAACTTAAATGTCCCTCTCCCCCCAACTTTTGCTTTAAGTACATTGCTGTTGGACTAGACAATGGACGGGACCTTAAATCATATGTCACTGAAAAAAGTTTGTTTTCGTATTTCAGCATAGCATAAACACACATAGGAGCTTCCAAGATGTGCCGAGGAACCTCGCGTGTCCTGACTTCTATCCCTTCCTACCGAACATGTGGGCTTGCGGATGCGCAGCCTCTCGGAAAACACCCATGTTCTCTTGATAGTGAATGGCATTACTATCAGACTGCTAGATGCAGTCGCGCTGTCAATCCCAAATTATCAATGAATACTTGTGCTCGGGAGCCACAACGTACTCCTGGGAGCCCCTGGCATCGCTCATACAGGTCGTGCACTCAGAGGAAAATGCAGTTAGTGCTAGCGCTAATTTCTAAGTTTCACCATGTGGGTTCCTGTGCACTTTTGTGTCCCTGTTTTATTCTTTCCCCTGCACTAACAGTTTTCATACTTTGGTCATACAAAGTAACAAAACAGAAATATGAGCATAATATTCAGAATGTTATACATTGTTAGCTAATGCATTCTTGAAATAAACGGTGATCATTAATTAGGGCCAGTGGTGCCGGAA
The DNA here is from genome assembly GCF_052857255.1 of Amblyomma americanum. Classification (NCBI taxonomy): domain Eukaryota; kingdom Metazoa; phylum Arthropoda; class Arachnida; order Ixodida; family Ixodidae; genus Amblyomma; species Amblyomma americanum. The sequence continues at coordinate 401,116,065 of NC_135497.1, forward strand.
GGTGATTCCACTCGTCAGATGTCCGGGGTAAAAACGAACGAAAGTAGGTTTCCGTTCTGCAGAATGGTATTCCAGCCTTGAGGGCGTGATCTATGCGTATTCACACGTACTTTGGGGGTGAAAAAAGTTCTTTGCGCAGGTAAGAATGGTGAAAAAGTTTATGAAAAAGCCGCAGACGAAGTGCTCTAGGACGAGACGCAAGGAATGGCAGACCGAGACTAGCTCTCATGCCTGGTTATGCTTGCAGTTAGAGAGAATGCGAAGTTGTGTTGGCGACAAGCTAAATCCTTGTGCATCCAAACTCAAAACGTCGTCCTTTATGTTCGTTGGGATCCTTCGCATTAAATGCATGTGCCGTCGTTCGCGGTGCGGTTGTTTCGACTGTGACTGCTTGCTGCAGTCCACACGATGGCAACTCGTGCTCAGTACGACGCTCGCTTTAGAGGAAAGCAATCATGATAGCTGAAAAGGTCAAAATTTCTGAGGCAGCTAGGCGATAGCATGTGAATGTGTCAACCATCGGCAGGTGGCGGCTGCGGTGGAGGGTGCTTTCTAAATGGGAGCCTGACCGTAAAAGCTTCCGTAGGCGTTACTGTGGCCGTCATGTCGAACTGGAGTTCAGGTGGCGGACGTCTGCCTAAATAAAACGTTCAAGGCCGATTCACACGACAGACGAAATCGCCGATTGCGAGCGTAGACAGAGCGCAACGTCATCCGACATCACTGGCTCCGCCTCGTCTGAAGGCGGCAGCGTCTCGCATGCACATGACGGACGGCGATACCGGACGACATCGCGGATGGGCGGGAAAGCCTAGGGTGCCTCGATGCCAGCGCCGCTCTAGGAAACCAGTTGTGGCCCGTCTGTTCTTCGCCAGGTAGTGACGCGCAGTGACCGAGCTCTCCGCGTGTGCTACCTTGGACGATTATCAACGGGACGCCCCATGCCAGCTGTAGTGTACATGTGTTGTACGCGTGTGCTTTTCTTCCTTGTTTACCGGCATCACACGCGCCCGACGTGTATATATAACAGTGTAAATAGATTACTGCATACAGTACCCCTCCCCCTAGCCTTTCTGACCGTACCCTCAGCTCTTTGATTCCTCCAGTCTGCCTGCTTGCCCTTTACTTCCGCTGCCCCAGCTCAAGGTGCTTCCGAAGCGATGGCAGATGCCGGGGCTGGCAAAAGTCTTTTCCTTCCTTTCTATTGTTATATTAAAATAAAACCACCACTACTGCTATAAAAAATATAGTTACCCAAACAACTTCTCCTACCTATGTTCCGCTGCTTTGTCGTAACTTTTTCTACTGCGAGCGCTTTGAATGCGGTGCACACGGTGAAAGTCACATGCGGGAGCGAGCTCGCGGCAGAGCGGTGAACATCCTCGTATTGTTGTTTCTGTACCGCCGTCTTTGCCCAATCTTTTTCAAAATTTAACCCCGCCAAGCAGAAGTGGACTGACATGCGACTAGACATGCGGCCGAGGCTTTATATGAACGGACGACGGTGTAATGTTGCCATAATATACTCTCTCAAAGATGCGTTTTGCTCGTGCAGTCGGCTGTGCGTGGGCGCCTACTCATCTTATTCTTTTTTAGTGCTGGAAGGCGTAGTGGTTATTTCGGAAATACTATACCTCGTACATCTCGCAGGCTAATTTTAAAAGAATCCGGCTGATGGTAGTTTCTTATTCTTTTTTCGTACAATAGGTGAATACGGTGCCCTAGTTTCGCACTGTCACACAGTTGCGAGAAGAATTTTTACGTAGGTTATTTGTTTGGGGTGATGTGCAGCAATAAAAAAGGCTTTTAAACGCTGCTTCGAGTGCAGCTACAGCTCTGCATGACTCACTGGAATGTTGTTTGTTTAGGTGATTGTCATCTTGGGTCATTATAATGGCTGATAAGAAGTCATTGTCACCCTTCGTGTCATTTACACGCATAATGCGCAGCCGTTGGACTGCCGCGGTTAATTAATCACTTTCGGCCGAAGCAGCGTGAGAAAAGAAATTCAAGCGGTGAAAAACCAAAACCCGAATTTACTCAGCCCTTTTGAAACAAAACGTTGTTAGTTTAGGAAGTTGTTTGACGCGGAACTTAAAAACACAAGACGAAAATGTATGCAACTATATATACGCTTAACGGAGGTCCTTGCTTGCATTTTTAAGTATTATCCAAGCAGATATGCATGGAGTATTCAAGCGATAGCAGCCGCTACTGTGCCTAGGCACAGTAACGATCGATTTTCGTATGAACTCTACCCGAACAAATGCGGTCTGCAATGTGCGCAGCATGAAAGCCAGACCTACAACCCGAACAACATGAACAGCGCCGCTCAACCAGCGAGCTAGAACCGCCTTTTTAGTATCGAGTTCGTCAGCGAAGGAGTCCAACTGCAAAAAAACTAATACGTCCAGCGATGCGCACAGCACGAAACCTAGACCTGCACCGCGAGCAGCATAAACGGCGGAGCTCGAACAACATTCAGCGCAAGTTTTGAGTCGAGCCCGCGAGCGAGTCCGACTACAGCGAAACCAATGCGCCAAGTAGTGCCCGCGACATCAAAGTTACACCTGCAGAGCCTAGGAGAGCCAGCAGCGTGGACGGTGGGGCTAAGACAATGAGAAACCGGCCTTTTGTAGCCCGCGAGAGGACGAATCCATGTACCAAACGGCATTAAGGCTGCAGTCATTCGCGCTTCACACCAAATCCCCGGGAAAATACAACAACAACAAAAAAAAAACGCCAGAACTGAAGAGCGGCCACTCACAATGTAAAGACGCGTATACAGCACATTATCAATGTTTCAATTCTGAAAGCGCAGCAGACTGCAGCTCAGGCGGCAGTGTGCCTTCCGAACGCCCGTTTTTGCCTTGCGAACCCTGCGCCGTCAGCGGACGAGGAGGAGCCAGTGACGTAGTGTCATGTGTTATTTAGTCCGCGCCCGGAAGGAACAGTTTTCATCCGCCCTGTGAATAGGCCTTTATGAAGACGGTGCGGAAATTGAACACCGATTCGATCCGGAAGTATCAGGCACTGAAGCCCTCGGGAAGAATCAAGCAACCATCGCTACGTCTCCACTTAGCAACGTTGACCACAATCTTTCCTGGTACCCTCATCGGCGTGTCGAACAGAAGACCCTTAAATAACACTACCAACATCAGAAGTAAACACACTACCCCACCCCCATTCCCCCTTACCACAGCTTCAGTACACACCATCCGGGAAACCAAATGAACGCCATAAACACGTTAGTGCGTCGATACCGGAATGCATTGCGCTCTGATTCCTCCTGTCC